>NW_023416335.1:26233834-26343834 GCF_014108235.1 Myotis myotis
CCATAGATCCCCCTTTCCCCTCTTCTACATCACCCACCTCCTCCCCCTCCTGAAATCACCATACTGTTGTCTTTGTCTGTAAGTTTTGTTGTTGTTGTTGTTGCTTAACCCCTTCACCTTTTTCACCCAGCACTACCCCCCCTCCTTACATAAGTTTTGATTTACATTTTCCTTATAGCTAGTGAATTTGAGCATTTTTTTTAATACATCTGTTGGCCATTTTTATGTCTTCTTGGGAGAAGACATAAAAATGAGCAGATCCCCTGCTCATTTTCTAAAATTTAACTTTATTGTTGAAAGTATTTTTAGTTAGATTTTTTGGTTCTTGAGTTGTATAAGGTCTCTATATAGTTTGGATATAAGCCCCTTAGCAGAGGTATTGTTGGAGAATATCTTCTCCCACTAAGCTGGTTGCCTTTTTGTTTTGTTGATGGTTTCTTTCACTGTGCAGAAGCCTTTGAGTTTGGTGTAGTCCCATTCATTTATTTTTACTTCCTTTGCCTTTGGGGACTGGTCCACTTTATTACTCATTGCTCTAAATGGTAAAAAAAGATGCACTATGTTTGGGCACAAACTTTTTCTCCAAGGAAATATTGAATATCTTTTTTAGCTCTTCCTCTACTTCTTCCACATTCAGTGTCTTAAACTCCACCAGATCCATGTTATCCTTGTAACTGAATCTTCGATGCATGAGAGTAAAACCCACTAAGCAGTAAACACCATCTGGAGTGTGCACGGCACAATAAGAGTCTTTTACACACGCAGATGCTGGAGATGTCTGAAAGTATGAATTCGGAGACTCAAAATCTTCAATTGTTCGAGGTTCAAGTGTAAAGGCGAAGATCTTTCTGTACTTGTTCTTTTCCAGGAGTTCAGAATTAAGGAATTCTTGGTTTGGAACGTACTGCTCTCTTCTGATTTGGTCCAGGTACCACGTTCCTCCCTCTTCTGTCAAGCGGAAGATGCACGGCACCTGAGGCTGATCCTTCCCAGAAATTAACTCCAGAGGCTGCCTCATCTGGTAAGAGCTTCCATACCCAGCATCAACTATGTACTTCCTGCCACCCATGGTCACCATCAGCAGGGGGTGCATGATAGCTCTGGTGTATCTTTCAGTTGAAACGCTGTAAACATTGCCTCCCAGCATCGTGGTCTCAAAACCCATTGTGGTCAGAGCCCAGTACAGAAGTTGATTGATCTGGAGACACCACCCACCCCGGTTCTTCCTCACAAGTTGATCAAAAACAGCCTCCAAGCCCAATTCCATGGGTTCCCCACAATGGATGTTAAGGTTCTCAAAGGGAATGGCCTGGATCTGGTGCTGAAGAATGTCAGTTAATGTTTCCAGGTCCACTTTGTTCCTAAAGTTCTTATAACCAATTCTTTCAAAATACGCTTCGATGTCCATGATCCCCTATGGCAAGGAAAAGAAAACAAAAACACATACTGTTACATTTGCAGTTGGATTAGTAGGTTAATTATAGTAATGTATTTTAAGTATATACAGACAAATGCTAATGTTAAAGTGGTTATAAACATCTGTAATTATAATTCTTTTAAAGATTTTTAAAATTTATTTTTAAATAAGAAATTTTTTCATTATTGTGTTATTTTTGACATATAAGATATGTAAGTTTAAGGTGTATAATGTGATGATTAGATACATTTATATTGCAAAGTGATTACCATAATGAGATTAGCTAACACCATTTTGTAAACTTTTTTTTTTTTTGGTGTTGGTGATTACATTTAAGATCTACTCTCTTACCAACTTCCTTTTTATTTCTTTTTGTATATAATATAGTATTGTTAATTATAGTTAAGATGCTGTTTATTAGATTCTCTAGACCTTATTTATCTTCTAGCTTGCAGTTTGCACCCTTTGACAAACATCACCCTACTTTTCCTAACCCCCGCCCCTGTAGTTCATGGCAACCACCATTCTACTCTCTATTCCATGAGGTTGGCTTTTAGTAGATTCCACATATAAATGAAAACATAAAGTATTTGACATTATTTGTCTAAATTATTTCACTTAGCATCATAATGCCCTTAAGATCCATCCATGTTGTGGCAAAAGCTATGGTTTTCTTCTTTCATATGGCTGGATGCACACTTGGGATGTTTTCATTTCTTGACTATCCTATCTAATCATATACAAAGATGCAAATTGACAATGCCTTCGCTACGCCCACCATTGGCTAATCAGAGCAATATGCAAATTAATTGCCAACAAAGATGGCGGCTAATTTGCATATACTGGCTGAGAGTAAAGACTGAAGACACCGTAGAAGGAAGCCAAGCAAGGGAGCTGAGGTAGTGGAGACGGGCGGGAGAAAAGCAGCAGAGAACCAGTAGGTACTGGTGTGGATCAGGGAGCCATCGAGGATCCTGGAGCTGAGGAGTCTGACTGGAACCAATAGGCTGTCTGTGGCCTCTAAGCTGCATATGGCAGCCTGAGCTTGCTAGAACTCAGGTGGGCCAAGAACCTCATTCACAGTAGTTCTCTGAGAGCCTGTAGCCAATGAAGCTGATTTGAGCAATACAGCTGTCTAGAGCTATTGGAGTTGGCAGGAACTAGAGTGAAACTTGGGCCTCGATTTGTGAGAGACTGATGGGAGGCTGATGCCTTTGGAACTGCCTTGGGGCCACAGGAAACACCTAGGGCTGCTCTAGCTGGTTGGCACCAAAGTGAGATAGGGACTTGGGTTGTGCAGGAACCTGCTGAAAGTGTGGTGCTGTGGGAGCCAATTGGGTCCATTGGTGCTGCCTACAGCTGTTGTAGCCAGGAGGTACCAGGGTTAATGAGGAACTTAGATTAATAGGGACTCATTGGGTACCTGGTACCAAGGAAGTTTCTGTGGACAATGGGAGCTACCTGGGGCTCCTACAGCAGGCTGTCATTAGGATGAACCTGGAGCCTTGGGTCATGGGATCCTATTGGGATCTTGTATCATAAGGTTACTGATGCTGTCAGGTGCTGGGTTGAGGCAAGGTCCTTGGTTCGTGGGAGCCTGCTGGGGGCCTGGTGTTGTAGAAGTTGCTGAGTGTTTCTGTTGCCCCTCCTAATGTCATTACTTTTGGATTCTCCTATATGTCTTTTTTGATCAGCTATTCTTCCCATTCTGCTATTGTTTCGGCTTTCTCTATTGTTGATGTCTAATATTTTTCTCCCAAAATCTATGTAATTCATTTCATTTATTCTCATCCTAACTTGCATCTGTATCCTTCATCAACATCTACACAAGCTCTAAAACTCTACCTCTCAGACACAGAGAGAACTACTATAATTTAACGAGCCCATCCCAAACCCTCTCTGCCTCGACCTGCAGAAGCAGTGCTGAGTAAGTAAGTAAAGAGGGTGGGTGATGTGGCACAAGAAAAATATTGCTTAGACCTGCCTAACCATTTTGTTCTTGAGTTGACCAACATTCCTTCTATTTGGAAATTACTTTATAACTTTTCTTTAAAAGCTATATTTTGTTTTCTGTGTATTTTTTATAGATATGATGTTAACTTAGAATTTAGTAATTTCAAGTCCATTCCAAAGAAGCCAGTTCTGTTAGGGTCCTGGATGTAAGAAACATGTTATAACCAAATTATACCTGAGCATTCCATGACTCAATTTAAGGGGTTGTGTACTACTAATGTATGGTGAAATATGGAAGCATTTAGAAAATAGTTTCTAGGATCTAACTGACTGAAAACATTATAAAGTTTACATATTGACTTGTTGCTTAGCTATGTAGTGATACACCCCTTCATTTTGGACTTTCTCATAAGTATAAGAGAAGACTAAAAGGCACAGAGTAAACACACTTAGGGAGCCCACTGAGATGTCTCAGAAAAGCACTTAATATCTTTCTAAGGAAGTTAGATGTAGAATAATTTTTTGTTTTAATTCGGAACACTTGGAAAGTTTCTTCTTCCAGGTCCAAACTCTAGAATTAACAGAAAAAAAATGAAGAAAACTACTTGGGTATTGGCAGAAAAGCAAACTCTTTAGAAGGGAGAAACTATCAGGCTGGCATCAGAACATTCCACAGTAATATGTTACCAAGTTAAGGGAAAAGTCTGATCCCAAAATACTATTCTCAGCTAGAATTTCATTTAATCACAAAGGTATCATGAATATGAACATAATCTCAAAAATGAAAGAGCCTAAGGAATGAATGAATGATGAGCTAACTACCCCAATAAAGTGTTACCTCCTAATTGGCCAATGAAGTGGAAATAAAAATGAAAAAAGAAAGAAGAGAGAGGCCACAGCAAAGGATTGATGGACAACACTGGCTCCTTTTATTACAAAACTAAGAGTAGAAAAAGTTATGAGAATTGTGGGTATTGAATGAACCAGTTTTATGGAAATAGAAATAAGTTAAATTAACATGTTTACTTGAACAAAAATATATAGTAAAAGTTGACTCTCTTTTACTAATGTTGATTTCTAAAATGTTTTCTGCACATTAGTGGAATCTTTTAGAAAGTATGTCCTATCCTACAGAAACATTTTTAAAGTCCTTATGATACACTAAAAAAATTCCAAATTCTTTGAAGAGAAAAAATTTTTCTAATTTCAACACTAAGAAAGAACTATAATCAATAATTTGGTGTATTTACTTCTAGTCTTTTTCTATGCAATTTAAGAGAGATTGGAAAATGTTTATAATGTTTTATTCTTTATTTTTTTCTCAATGCTAACAAATATGTTTTTTCTAACATTAAATTACAATTATTTGTGCTGATTAGATTTCCCCTAAAGATGTTACAAAACTTTTAGAAATAAAATACAAGTGTAAACAAATAATCGATTAATAGTAATTACTATTTTTTAAATACTATTTTCTTGGGTCAAATCTCAGAATTTGATATGATGGTAACTTAGAATTTACTTATATTTAATTCTAAGAAGAGGAAGTTATAAGTTCATGGATTGAAATTATTTCCCCAAGATTACTCATTTATCCAGTATTTAAACTCAGGTCTTCAAAGTTGCCATGCCAGAAATGATGTTGTATATTAATCTTAGTTAAAGGTGATGATTAAGTAAATGGAAATGTGCTTATGTATGTGATATGATTAAAGTAGGAAGAGTCTAAGCAGATGACCTGCATCAATAAGACGGATGTTCTAGTGAACCAATATCTGAGCCCAATGTTGAGTATATCTCAGGAAAGAAGAAAGACGCAGGAGTAACTCACCAAAAGCAAAAAATGAAATGTAAAAATCAAAGATACCAAATTTCTAGGAAAATTTGATCAAGCATGCTTAACACTGGAACGTAATCTGGTTAAATGACTGAACTGGAAAGGCAGGAAGCATCCAGTATAATAACTGGGGCAGAGTGGAGTCTGAAGGGAGTTGGAGAGGGTATTCTCTGTCTAATGTAAATGAAACCCATTAGACCTATTGGCCTCCACCATGAACAGAGGGGTAAGGAATAGAGCATGCTCAGTGTACCTAGAGGGGGCACATGGGATTGATGAGGCTTCAGGACTGAGGTTACTATGAGGAGAATTCTGTTTGTACCACCTGCTGGGGTCCAGCCCCAGCAGGTCCAGGGGTCCCCAAAGGCATAGACGGAGTCGGCGAAGAAGGAATGACATGGAGACAGCGTTTAGTTGATCAGCAGCCTCGCCAGGATCTCTAGCCAGGATCTCCAGCCAAGTTCTGGTCTGGATCTCCAGCGAAGTTCTGGTTAGGATCTCCAGCCAGGTTCTGTGTCCATGTTCTCTTGCTAGGTCCTCCAGCCAGATTCTCCAGGTTCTCCAGCCAGGTTCTGTAGCCATGTTCCCTCGCTAGGTTCTCCAGCCAGGTTCTGTCCAGGTTCTCCAGCCAGGTTCAGTTACCAGGTTCTAGTCAGGTTCTCTTGCCAATTTCTGTAGTCAGGTTCAGTCCAGGATCTTTTGCCATGTTCTCTCGCTAGGTTCTGTCTCTAGGTTCTGAGGCCAGTTTCTGTCCAGGATCTTTTGCCATGTTCTCTCCAGCGAAGTTCTTCTGTCTCTAGAGAACGTTCTGTGTAGGTTCTGTGCCTAGGTTCCGTCTCTCTTGGTTCCGTATTCTAAGTTCTGAGTCTTGCTGTCTTATTACATCTGTATTTATACCAGTTGATTCAATCCTATCAATCTCTATTACAAAGGTTAGGGCGTTTCTTATCTCCATTCCAGGGAGTAAAGATTATGTAGCTTAAGCATGATTGTTCGTAGTTAAAGTGATTAATTACCCACCTGGCACTTAGTTAAGAGGTTTTATTCCCTCCCTAACTTCAGGGGAAAATCCCTACCTGGGGAAACAACCTTTCTCAGAGACCTTGGTTAAAACACATAGTGCCAAGAAGGTGAGCAAACATATTAAGAACAGTATGCCTTATATGCCAGGACCCTTGAAACAGCAAGCATGGACCGGCTCCCGGCAACCACCCAGGTTCCTTCAGATGTCTTACCATGTCACTGTGCCTCTGGACTGGCTTCTGTGTCCTCATGCTTAAGGACCTGCACCCCAGCCTCTCTTTGGAGGACCTCTTAAGAACTCCTGGAGCTGCTTTTCCTTCCTATGCAGACAGCTGGCAAGCCAGGGAATGCCTATCCTGCCAGGGCAGCTCTGAGTGAATGAGTTTCTGGCTCAAGGTATTATACCCTTGCATTGTGTCTGGCAAAGTCTAAGACATAATTCACAGCCACACTGAAACTGAAGCTGAAGCTGGGGATTTTTCTGAATCTCATACCCACTAGGATTCTTCCTCTATCCCAGTGGTTCTCAACATTCTGGCCCTTTAAATACAGTTCTTCATGTTGTGACCTAACAATAAAATTATTTTCGTTGCTACTTCATAACTGTAATGTGGCTACTGTTATGAATCATAATGTAAATATCTGATATGCAGGATGGTTTTAGGCGACCCCTGTGAAAGGGTCGTTCGACCACCAAAGGGTTCTCAAACCACAGGTTGAGAACTGTTGCTCTATCCAGTCTCACTTTTCTAATACTTAATTGGTCACTCCCAGGAGCACTTCCGTAGTAAATTACTTGCACATAAATCCTTGTCTGAGTGTCTGAATCTTGGGAACCTGACTTGAGACACATGAGTGGTGCATTTTGGGAAGTTGTGTGGAAGAAAGTTCAGATACACAGAATGAGGCCAATTTCAGAGGGCCTCGCACGTCAGACAAAAGAGGAACCTGTTCCTGTGGATCACAGCAATGCCTGTTGTTTTGTTGAATGGTCAGTATTGAAGTTGGACCTACTGTTTGATTTATCCCTCTGCCATATGCTACTTCCTTTGCAAATTACCCTCTTGGATATATCCCTGCAGAGCAGATTCATATGCAGAACGGACTTGTTCCCCATCTCTAGAATTCTTTCACATACAAGAGCAATTTTCAACTTGGTTAAAGATCTTTCCTCTTCACCTTAAATGAAACTGTAACCAAGAGCCTAATATACAAGAAGAAAAGCTGATTGATCCAGAGATAGTCTGCTCATGGAAGCTGGTTCTGACTCTTTAAGCACATAGGCAAGCAAAGTAAGTCTCAGGGTGGGATAGAGTAAATAGTTGAGAGTTAACAACTTCCATTTGAATCAATAGTTTCATGAGCATAAAACTAAAGTGAGGGCCCTTCCAAAGGGAAGGAGCAGGTTATCCCCCCTCAGCCCCCCACCCCCCGCCCAAAAAGAGCCCGCCCAGGTGTTGTGGTGGATGTTGAGCCAGAGCAGGGGAGCAGCGCCTGGAGCTGAAAGCCCTTAGGCCCCTGGCTGCTGGGCTGTCTGCTCTCCCATGGAATTCTGCAAAGCCCTGCCAGGAAGGGTGTCCTCAGTCTGCCTGACAGTGAAGGAGTTGATTCTTGTAGTTTATGGCTCCTGGAGATCCTCCCCTGAGTCTCCTTCCAGTAGTTTGACAATGCATCTCAGCCTCCCTGGCTATTTGGATTAAAGAAGTTCTGATCACGTAATCCAGAGGGAGCAGGAATGGTTATGCACCTGCCGCCAGCAGAACTAACTGGGCCCTTTGGGACACTCCCGTTAGGGACAGAAGAGATGGACATCACTGTTTCAGTTATCCAACGTGGGAATTCAGTTCCCTGAAACATTCGCTCTTTAATCCTCTTCTTTGATCCTCACAAGCCTTTTAAGTGATCTCTCTAAGGAGCTTCATTTTACTGGCAGAGAAACTGACTTTGAGCGATGCCCAGGTCTCACAGCGAGGATGTGGTATGGCTATGACCCCAATCCCGACAGTTTGGCCCAAAGGTTTGTTATGTCCACCATTACACTATAAAGCATGTCAGAATTTTTTGAAACACCTTTGGACTTGAAATTCAGGAATGGTGCAGTATCTAGTCTCCTGACTCACATTGGAGATAGGATAAATCCCCAGTTTCAGAGCATAAAAAAGTTACTTACCAAGTCTGCTAGAGCCCACACAGGGACCAGGGTGACTGCAGTCCTCCCACTTACAGAGCCAGCACAAGAAGTGAGCTGTCCAAACTGCTCCTTCCCTGGAGTCTACTTATGGTAGAGTCACCCAGGGATCTCTGGGAAATGTAGGTGTGGGGCCTGAGGTTGACCTTGTGTGCCTCCTTTTCAAATCAAGTCATTGGAGAAGATTAGAAAGGTATATTACATAATGAGCCCCAGCCACAGGCTGTGAGGAATATGTCCTGTGTTTGGCACAGTTCCTGCTTTTAAGGAACCCAAAGCCAGATGTCCTATGTGTAATGTGGGTTTTGGGAGGGTCCAGGAAAAGCAGATCCATTAAGCTAGAGGAGGCAGAAAACAGATGTTTCAAATCACTCTCCTTGGGTTATGATACTGTTTTGTCATCAATTTCCATGAGGCCCCTCAGTTTCTATTCTCTTTCCTTTCATCTTGCATCCTCAGTCCCATTCATCACTCCCCACCCCATGAGACCCTATATACGGTGATTGAAATGAGTGCATATATGGTATGAGTGTGATGTGCCTATGGTAGTGTGGCGGTGTTTCTGCTTGTGTTTTTAATTCACATTAATGATATTGCTCTATAAAACCTGCTGTTACTTATGCATCTCCCCCTATACTATGTTTTAAAATGTATGTGACACAATTGTTGCTTCATGCCCTCTTTTGGGCACCAATGGTTCTAGTTCATAGCTCTCCTGTCCTATTGCATGGACTTGGGAGGCCTTTCTCTTGTTTTGTGCTTATGCAGGCTAGATGGGGATGCAACTTAGTGCTGCTGGGAGCACCACTCAGCTCAGGCTGATGAGAGTTGAAGGATAAATACTCTCAAGTTCTGCCTGCTTAGGTGGGACTACTCTGGGGCATGAACAACACTGCCGCCCCTCCCACAGTCGTCCTCTCTAAGTCAGAGTCTCCCAAAGAGCTGGAACCGCTGCAGAAGCTCTTTATCAGAGATTTGAGCTTTGAAACAACCTGTGAGCGTCTGAGAAGCCTTTCTGAGCAATGGGGACGCTCACAGACTGTGCGGTGATGAGACATCCAAACACCGCGTGCTCCAGAGGCTTTGGGTCCGTCATGTGTGCCATTGTGGAGGAGGTGGGTGCAGCCATGAATGCAAGGCCACATGAGGTGGGTGGAAGAGTTGTGGAACCAAAGAGAACATTCTCAAAGACCTGGTGCCCACTTAACTCTGAAAACGATTTTTGTTCGTGGTATCAGAGAAGACACTGACGAACATTACCTAAGAGATTATTTGAACAGTATGGGAAAATTGAAGTGATTGAAATCATGACTGACCGGGGCAGTGACAAAGAGAAAGATTTGCTTTTGTAACCCTTGATGACCATAACTCTGTATGCAGTGTTGTCATTGAGAAATACCATCTGTGAATGGCTACCACTGTGAGGTAAGAAGAGCCCTGTCTAAGCAAGAGATGTGATGGCTAGTGCTTCATCCAGCCACGAGGTCAAAGTTGTTCTGGAAACTTCGGAGGAAGTTGTGGAGGTGGTTTTGGTGGGAATGGCATCTTTGATCGTGGGGGAAATTTCAGTGGTCAAGGTGGCTTTGGTGGCAGCCATAATGGTGGTGGATATGGTCGCAGTGCGGATGGCTCCAGTGGATTTGGTAATGATGGTGGTCATGGAAGAGGTTCCCTGGTTACTCTGGAGGAAGCAGAACCTGTGGAAGTGGTGGACAGGGTTATGGAATCCAGGGCAGTGGCTATGGCGAGAGTGGCAGCTGTGACAGCTATAACCATGGAGGAGGCAGAGGCAGCTTTGGCAGTGGTAATGGAAGCAATTTTGGAGGTGGCAGAAGCTACAAGGGTTTCAGCCATTACAACGATCAATCTTCAAATTTTGGACCCACGAAAGGAGGAAACTTCGATTATTTTATTTCCTCATCACCATTTATTTCCTCTATGCCCTTTTCCACCTCCACCCATCCCCCTTCACCCCTGCAATCACCACACTGTCGTCTATGTCCATGAGTTCTCTTTTTTGTTCTTTTTTTGCTCAATCCCTCTCCCCCACTCTCCCCTCAACCCCTGAGCTGTCTGCCTGCTCTCTATGTGTCTGTCTCTGTTTTGCATGGTAGTTCAGTTTGTTCATTAAATTGAAAGGAGGAAACTTTGGAGCCAGAAGCTCTGGCCTCTATGGTGGTGGAAGCCTATACTTTGCCAAACTATGAAACCAAGGTGGCTATGGCAGGTGCAGCAGCAGCAGTAGCTATAGCAGTGGCAGAAGGTTTTAATGACTTCCAGGAAACAAATCTTAGCAGGGGAAGAGAGCCAGAGACAAACAGATTTGTGAACTCAGCCAAGCACAGTGGTGGCAGGGCCTAGCTGCTACCAAGGCCTAGCTGTGATCTATTAGATAAATCAAAAATAAGAAAAGCAAAAGCTTTTTTAAAGAGAGAAGATTGAACTTTTCTCCTTTTTAAAAAATATGTTTTATTGATTTGAGGGAGAAAGGAAGGGAGAGAGAGATAGAAACATCACTGAGAGAGAAACATCAACCAGTTGCCTACCACACGCCCCCCACTGGGGATTGAGCCTGCAACCCAGGCATGTGCCCTGACTAGGAATCCAAACAGAGACCTTTTGTTTCATGGGTTGACGCTCAACTACTGAGCCACACCAGAGGACTCTTTCAACACTTTAAATATTTCACTTTTTGCTTGCATGGTTTCTGAAAAGAAATTTAATAAAATGTATATTTAATAAAATATATATTAAATTAAATAAAGTATATATTTTGAACAATAGATATGCAGAATGGACTATGTTTTGTTCAAAATAATAATAGCGATGATGTATTGTGTGATTATGGCTAATTGGTAATGAAATGAATGACAAGTGTAATGAAAGATGTGAAGAAGGATTTGGAATACTGTACAGTATTATAAAATATCTGCATTATATATGAAGCATTACCAGATTAGTTGTGGAAGTATGCTGCAAACTCTTGGGCAAGTAATGCAAACATTTTTTAAATAAGTACAATTGATATGCTAAGAGAAGACAGACATGGAATCCTAAGATGTTATATTAAAACTAAGAAGGCAGAAAAGGCAGGAAAAAAATGCAACAAACAAAAAACAGTTAAAAATATGGTAGATATGAATCCAACTCTTAAGTAACCACTTAGATGTGAATAGCATAAGTACACTAATTAAAAGACATACAATCTAGCCCTCGCTGGTTTGGCTCAGTGAATAGTGTCGGCCTGCAGACTGAAGGGTCCTGAGTTCGATTCTGGTTGAGGGCACATGCCCAGGTTGCAGGCTTGATCCCCAGTGGGGGGCATGCAGGAGGCAGCCGATCAATGATTCTCTCTCATCATTGATTTTTTTTTCTCTCTCTCTCTCTCCCTTTCTCTCTGAAATCAATACAAATATATTTAAGAATAAAAAAGACATTCAATCTTAATTAATGAACAAAGTAGATCCAGAGACATAGAGGCATGGACTAGACTGCCAAACCTCAGAGGGAAGATAGGGGTGGGTGGGAAGAGATCAACCAAAGAACTTGTATGCATATATGCATAACTCCTGGACACAGACAATAGGGTGGTGAAGGCCTGGGGCAGGGATGGTGGTGGGTGGGGCAGGGGTGGGGGGTGCAGACTAGAAGGAGTCAATGGGTGGGAAAAGGGAACATATGTAATACTTTCAACAATAAAGATTTTTTAATTAATTGTTTAAAATTAAAAATAAAAGATACAATCTTCCAAGACTTAATCAGGAAGAAATAGAAAATTTGAACAAACTGATTACTAGAAATGAAATTGAATCAGTAATCAAAAAACTGCCAACAAACCAAAGTCCTGGGCCAGGTGGCTTCACAAGTGAATTCTACCAAACATTCAAAGAAGGATTAATACCTCTCCTTCTCAAACTATTCCAAAGCAAAACAAAACACAAAAACAACAACAACAACAACAAAAAAGAAACCAACCAAAAAACTGAAGAGGAGGGAAAGCTCCCAAACTCATTTTACAAGGCCTGCATTACCCTAATATGAAAGCCAGACAAAGATACTACAAAAAAAAGAAAAGGATAAGCCAATATCCCTGATGAACATGGATGTTAAAATCCTCAATAAAATATTAGCGAACCAAACCCAACAATAGGTTAAAACGGATCATACGCCATGACCAAATGGGATTTATTCCAAGGATGCAAGGTTGGTTCAATATCCACAAATCAATGAACATGATATACCACGTAAACAAACTGAAGGATAAAAACTATGTCATGATCAATAGATGCAGAAAAATCATTTGACAAAATCTAGCATATATTTATGATAAAAATTATCAGCAAAGTGGGGAGAGAGGCAATATACCTCAACATAATGAAGGCCACATGTGACAAACCATAGCTAACATCATGCTCAACAGTAGAAAGTTAAAAACTTTTTCTTTAAGATCAGTAACAAAACAAAAATTCCACTCTCACTTTTTCCAGACAGAAAATGAAATCCATCTAAATTGGAATGGAAGAAGTAAAACTGCTATGTGCAGATGACATGATATAATATACTAAGTCTAGAACAGTGGTTGGCAAACTCATTAGTCAACAGAGCCAAATATCAACAGTACAACGATTGAAATTTCTTTTGAGAGCCAAATTTTTTAAACTTAAACTATATAGGTAGGTACATTGTTATTAACTTAACTAGGACACTCCCAAGGCTTAGGAAGAGCCACACTCAAGGGGCCAAAGAGCCGCATATGGCTCGCAAGATGCACTTTGCTGACCATGGGGCTAGCCAATTGCCCAAAACCATTTATTGCATCATCTGTCTTTTCCCCATTTAATTGAAATGTGGTTTTTATTCTGTTGTATATTCTTACATGTATTTGGAGATATTTCTCTTATATTTCATTGATCTGTTTCTCTTCCTCCCCCAGCATCATGTTATTTCAGCTACTTAGCTTATACAAGTTTTAACATCTGGCAGGCTAGTTTTTAATTCTGTTTGGACAAGTTGACTTTCTGAACCCTGTGGGATTTCTAACATGATATCAGAAGGTTCAGTAAGCAGTACCCAAAGAGAAGCCAACAAATTCATTCTATTGAGCAAGACAGTAGGAGAGGTATTTCCAGGTATTTCTGGTATTAGTGATAATCTTATTCTCAATGTGGACACCATCAGCACTTTGATTAAAATTATTATACTTGTTTAAACTGGTAACCTGTGAATCACTTGGGAATGAACAAAACTGCTCTAATAAATTGCTCTAAATCAGTCCAAGTTGAAGAAGAGCTCACCAGATTGTTTTCAAAACCCATTTTTCTCAAAAATAATTTTTAGCTTACCAGCAGTTTTGTCTCTTCTTGTAGTCTTTAATCAACAATTGAATCATTCATGTATGTAAATATTAATTATAAAACATGTTGGCATAATAACCCACTACAAAAACCATAACATGTGGGAACAACTGATTTAAGGCATTCTAAGAATAATAAGAATTGCAAGAAACCCATGGGACAGGTAGAGAGCATATATCATTATCTCAGAGAGGAAGGGAGAGGGAGAGAGATATAGAAACATCAATGATGAGAATGAGTTAGTGATTGGCTGCTTCCTGCATGCCCCCCATTGCGGATGAAGCCTGCAACCCGGGCATGTGCCCTGACCGGGAATTGAACCCTGACCTCCTAGCTCATAGGTTGATGCTCAACCATTGAGCCAGGCTGGACGGGATGCAGCTTCTTTTGTGCATTTCGAATTTAGAAGATTACATGGAAGTGGGAGAAATTGAGGTGGGGAATTATGTGTTTTCTTGAGAGTATTTTCACTTCTGAGAGGTCTGAAAAGAGGCATTTCCAAGGTGTTTAGTTAACCTGATGCCCAGAAACAATGGACAGGGCTTGCTTTCAGCAAAGATTAAACTTTTTACTAAAGAAGTTCTATGCCTGGTGTGTGACTAACCACCATGACCTGCCAGGTAGGAATTTATGATCAGATCACCCTGTGAGGTTACTTTCAGTTCGATTTATTACAGCACCACCCCCTCTTCTTGTGCACAGATGCATGTATAATATACATGTGTCTCTCCTAAGAGGATGATTGTGATGTTTATATCTCAGTACTTATTTTTATTTTCCGTAGGTTTTTGCATTAGCCAGGACTTCTGGAATAATGTTAAAGAAGGAAATTTTAAAAAAAAAGAGAGAGAGAGAGGGAAGGTGGAAGTTAAACAGGCAATAATTTTGTAGTTTAGTAAGTCTAACTCTGGGTACACTTATGTAAATATTGGGAAGTATAACTTCTCTTTGATTAATAAAATATCATAAGCTTATCTGAGCACAAGAGTGAAATATATGTGCACCACAACCAAATATGAGTATAAATCTGCTCCATAGATTGCTTACTTTAGTAAGAATATTTTTTTCTAAGACTCTGTGTCACCAAAGCATAAATAAGTATAGTCAACACAAATACACAAGCACACAATTTTCAGTCTTAAATTTTTAATTGAATTTACAGAATAATTTACAACAATGTCAGATGTTTAACCTTTGAAAGAATAAACCTTTACATTGATTCCCTTGATATGGGTGAAAAACCTGAGTTATGCTGGAATTAATTTAACTGGGTTTTTACTTTAAATGGGTTTTCTCTTTAAAGCATTTCATGGCATGGATAGAGAGCTGGCTTCACTTAACTCTGTATAAGTCCTTCTGCTAATGGAACACACATTGGCAAGATCACACTCAGTTTTCCTACATACAAAAGACATCAGGAAATTAAAAACAAGTGGCATTATTTTATAAAAAGTTATTTGTTCCAAATGAAAAGATTCACTTCAAAATGATTGGTAATCAGAGCTTCTGTAGCTGCAAGTTTTAAATCTCATTGTAGGCACAATGCTTAAAAAAACAACAATTATCTTTAAAATATGCTTATTCTGGAAAGATAGATATTCTGGTAATCTCATTTTCAACAATGAAGACTCCTCTCTATAGACTCCAAGCTCTGAGGGAGAGGCAGGGTAATAGGTGAATCAGAAAAAATTAGGGAATAGAAAGGCAGGTCCAGAATAAATGTTGAATACCATAAACTCTTAATCCACAAGTCTAAGAGTTCAATGAAATTCAGCCTATGAACACTTACTAAGCACTCTCTGTGTGCCATGCAATGGGCAGCAGAGGATAGAGAGTGACAGAAACCCTTTGCTTGACCAAACTGTCATCAGCCTCCTGAACCTTCTTCTAGTCCAGGGGTGGGCAACCTTTTTGTGAGTGCGTGCCCAAACCAGCAAAATCTCTGACTCAAAATTCTTCTGTGTGCCAACCCTAATTTTTTGAGAACATGTTACACCTACTTGATATCTCTTAAGGTGTACGTATGTGAAGAACCTTGAAGAAATAATAAAATTCATTTGAGCGACAAAAACACAGTATATGATGATGAAAAATACATTTATTTTTTAATGTATACATTTACAATGATAGTTTGACGGAAAATGTTATGACTCCGTTTGATATTATCAGTGGGACTTTTGCTGCTGCATCACTGATGACAGAGGTTTTACATCAGGTTTATATTTCGTGACCTTCAGAGATATGCACGAGCTACTACTTTCATCCGTCAGGCTACTCCTATTACGAGATTAACAAAATTCATCAATGAGAACAAAGATTCACAAGCGTATGTGGATGAAAACATGGAGAGTAATGCTGTTGCAAAGTTTTTTAAACAGAAAAAATTTTCTGGAATGGCATTCCAAGTCCTCAATAGTTTGTTTTTGACACTTCTCTCTGGTACTCCTGTCTCTAATCGCTTTTTTTCAATGTTTTCCAAGTCAACTCTAAGGTCAATAAATTTCTACTTCCAAATTGAGCTACTCTGAAATTCAATCAACTGCATTTCAAAGTTACCCATTCCAGGTGCTCACCCTTAGGGGCTGGCACCAGCTGTGGGTGTGAGGAGGAGACTGGCTGTCTGTGGTTTCCATGGCAGCCAGGGGGTACAATCATTGCTGGCACTTCTCATGTCCGAATACCTGTTCCTTCAACAATTACAAGGGAGTCACTTTGCCTGGTTAGGATTGCGGTTAGGATTGTTCCAGGGCCCAGATTCCTGGTTTGGGGTTTTAGGATTAAGCCAGGAAAAGCTGATAGTCTCATCTGCCTGTTTTATTGACATTATCTTGTTCATGTGTTTGTTTTCAAGTTCTTGTCCTCCTGTCCTCTCTTCTCTCCACTGCACCTTGCCCTCTCCTCTCTCCTCCTCCTAGTTCTAGGAAACAGGAGGGATCTTCCAAAGGAGGGAATGGATGGGAAAATATCATTAAAGTAGAAAAATTTGGGGGCAGGGATTTAGTACCCACTTTTATCGTTTCCTGCAGCTCAGAAGTGACATCATGGTAGAACTGCCAGAAAGTGAAATACCACCTACTCTCAAGTCACTTGGTTGGATGTGTTTAGCTCTCTTATCAAGAAGCAGTGAATGAGTGTATATGGAGGGGACGTGGAGGAGAAGGGGTGCATTCAGAAATGTATGGCGAGCAAGAGAGAGCTGCGGTGACTGCTGACTTTGTCCCTGGTACACGAAGGAATGAAAATGACTGTTGTATGAGTTTGGGAGATGTGCTTCTCAAACAATACTCATTTCATAGGGCTTTTGTGAGGATTGCATGAGTGTGATGGGTAATTGTGTGTGTCAACTTGGCTGAGCCACAGGGTGCCCCAATGTTTGGTCAAACATTCTTCTGGATGTTTCTATAAGATTGTTTTAGGTGAGATTAAGACTTAAATTGGTGGTCTTTGCAGAAAACAGATTGTTCTACATAATGTGGGTGGGACTTGCCTTTAAGGCCTGCATAGAAAAAAAGGATCAGCTTCCCTTGAGCAGACAGGAATTCTCCAGGAGACTGCCCTTGACACTCACTTTCACCTGCTCTTCCCAGGTCTAGGGCCAATGCTTTCAGACTCAAACCAGAACATTGGCTCTCATGGGTTTCCTGTCCATGCTGCAGTTCCTCCACAATCGTATGAGCTGATTCCTTATAAGTCTCTCTCTCTCTCTCTCTCTCTCTCTCTCTCTCTCTCTCTCTCTCTCTCTCTCTCCCCCCCCCTCTCTCCCTCACTTTCTCTCTCTCTCTAAACACACACACACACACACACATACACACACACACACACACATCACTGTTGATTCTGTTTCCAGGAGGAACTGTGACTAATACAAGGAGGTAATATTTTTATCCTTGTTTCACAGATAGAGAAACTGAGGCTCAGAGAGGACACAGGCAGATGTGTCTGACTTCAGAGCCTGGACCCTTACCCACTTTACTCATCTGCCTCATGAGAAGGTGGGGCATAAGAAAGGGATAGCTCTGGGATTATACAGCCAATACCTCCAGACGTTGAGTCTGGCTTCCAGTTCTGGCTTCGACTCCGTTGCACAGTCTCTACCATGTCTTGCTCCCACGCCCCTGTTTGTTCTTGTTTTTGGTTAGGAGACAATAGGAGCTGCGGGTTCAGTAGGGAAGGTCGAGTGCAGAGCAGCAGAGCAGTCCAGGTCCACCCTGACTGATAAGCATCCTGTTTTGTGATGGACTCACCTGGGAGGCAGCCCCCTTCTGTGTCCTCTGTCGCCTGGATCGACAAACATTGGAAGTCGCTTCCAGGCATTTCAGCAAGATGTGTGGCCTCTGTGAGGTCATCAGCCAAGGAGTAGATTTGGTTTTCAAATCAAGGCATCTGACAAAACCAATTTGTCAGGCTAATAAATTCAATTCCGAGTCACAAAGACCACAAGAGGGCTGAAGCTTTGAATTCTTTTTTATAAATGTTGCATCTCCGACCCGAAAGGAAAAGCCCTTTCCTCCTCCTCCAGGGTGAGATGCCTCATTCTGCTGAGTCACACTCGTCTTTGAAGACACAGGGTCTGTTCACTATTCTCTCCTTTTTGAAAGTGGGCATTTTTTTTTATCTCAGATTTAAACAATAGCTACCTATCCCCAGTGCTTTCCTGTTGCTGGAAATATATCTAATTTCATAAAACAAGTTACCAGAGCGTGCAGCCTTGCATAATTTCCATGGTGCTAGTACCATCTCTACCTGAAGCTTGGACCGAGATGAATATCGGCCAGTCCCCCAGCGCTTTGTGTTTCTGACACTGCTCCTTTGTGGGAGAGACTCATAGGACCAAAATGCTTTTTCATTCAGGCCCATTTTTAGAATATGAAGATGAAAACATAAAACTTGAAAATCATTTGCTCTCCCATTGCTTTGGATTTGGAAGAAAAATGGATGAGCGGGATCAAACATTGGCTAAAATAAGCAAACAACCAGAAAGTCACTGGGGGTAAAGATTTTTGAGGCCTGTGAGATCTCAGGGAAGAAGCCAAGGGCCACCAATTACCCGTGGGTGCTGTGGCTTTTCTTCTTGTCTAAACTGCCTTGCCTAGAATGCTGATGGACTGTGTCTTCACCCAGATCACATGGGACATATAATCATCTTAACATATTAATGTGATTCGTGATGTACCCTTCCTCAAAAAATTAGATCCTCACCCCCTGCCTCCCAACTACAGAAAGAGGATTAATTCTTTGTAATGTCAATCATGTCATGTCAATATTCTATGATCCGACCGTAAAACAGCGCAGTGATGTTACCGATTGGGGTTACTGGCTGAGACCTCGGTTCTTCTTGTTGATGCAGAAAAGATTTTAAGTTCAATGAAAAAGAAAGTAAAGCAAAGTGGGATTTATTGAAGATACACTCCAAGCGAGGAGCAGGCCAGTTTTGAGAGACAGTGACCCCCAACCCCTGGGTTATATGATTTAAATGAGGGATTTTCTGGGTAAAGACTTTCATTTGCATTCAGTGATGATTGACAGAAAAGGATTATATAACTATATTTATTCTGCACATGCCCTTACCCATCATGCATACAGAAAAACCCATGGGGGGTGGGGTCAAAACCACAATGCAAATTTTATTGTAATTAGTCCAGGACCCTAGTAAGGTCACATTGAGGTCATGTTGTTTTCCTCTGAGCTTGTGCCAAGAACCGGCTGAGTCTGAACCCGCCCACTGGTGGTCTGCTGGCTGCTGGGCCTCCCATAGACAGGGGGTCTGAAGGCAATGTTGGTCCAACTCTTGTCAAGACCTCAGAGCAGGCCCCATTCCAGCCACTCATGTCTAACTTCCTACCTTACAGTGGGTCAAAATAAATGGAGAAGGGAAACCAGGGAAGTATGAAATTTATCTAACCTTTCTGGTCCTCACTGTCTGCAAGAGAGCGAGTAGTCCCTCATGAAAACTTTAAAAAATTGAGTGTCAAAAATTGAATTGTCAAATCATCCAAGAAAATAGTTGTCTATAAATTATTTCAACCTATCCACCAATATCAGGAGCAATTAATAAAATACATTGGGAAGCTCTTCAGGGTAGCTGACATGGTTCCTACAGGATGCTATATTCTGGTTGTGTCTCTTGATTGCCTGGCTTATTAACCTGTGGTGTGCTGTGAGGAGGGACATCATTGTCTTTGATTTGAATCACAACCTATTATCCTGGCATTCACTGTGCTCTTAGACATTTCAAAAGGTGCTTTGAAATTAAAACAATATTGGCTTATGTCTAATGCAGTGGTTCTCAACCTTCTGGCCCTTTAAATACAGTTCCTCATGTTGTGACCCAACCATAAAATTATTTTCATTGCTACTTCATAACTGTAATGTTGCTACTGTTATGAATTGTAATGTAAATATGATATGCAGGATGGTCTTAGGCAACCGCCAAAGAGGTTGCGACCCACAGGTTGAGAACCACTGACTAATGCCTTCCTTTCTTTCCATTATCGTTTCCTTTTTTAAAATTCTAGAGTAATTACTTTCTGAAGGGAAAATGTCAAGGAGTATTAAGGGATGAAATGTGACTACTGATTGATTTAAGTGATGTAATACATATAAGAAATGTTGTTATATAAAATTTCCTGGAGCCCAGCCCATGTGGCTCAGCGGTTAAGCGTTGACCTAGGAGCAGAGGTTACCGGGTTAGATTCCGGGTCAAGGCACATGCCTAAGTTGCAGGCTCAATCCCCAGTTGGGGTTGTACAGGAGGCAGACAATGTTTCAGTTTCTCTCTCATCATGATGTTTCTATCTCTCTATTCCTCTCCCTTTCTCTCTCTCTAAAAAACAGTGAAAATGTACTTTTTTTTAAATTGCTAGAGATCTCTGTCACCATGTCTAGCCTTAATTCAGACCAAAGAATAGGAAGCTCTTACGTGATCAAACTCAGTCAATCTCTCAGGATGAATCACATTTATAAAACTCTTCCCCTGTATCAGAAGAAGAGCATATCATAGTCAGGGGGAAAAAATAAAATAAAACTAAGTTAAAATAGTACTGGGATGTGGAAATCATATGAAAAAAGAGTAAAAATGTTCCCATTTATTTTGTGCCATTACATCCTTTCCTGTGATCAGAGGTCATACAAGGTGGGACAAAAGTAGGTTTACAGTTGGAGTACGTGAAACATGGAGTTTATTCTTGTGTTATTTATTAATTATTGTATTCTTTTCCATACAAACAACTGTAAACCTATTTTTCCTATTAATGGTAGAATTCTAGTTATGAACAAGTCATCTCATTATTTTATAAGATGGTGCTAATTTAATGAGACAAATACTGATTTCCCATCATCACATTAACTTGACTCAGCTCTGTGACTGCAGAATTTGCCCTGAAGTTATAAAGAATGATTTTTAAAATAATAATAACACCTGGGTAATTACTAAAACTCTATACACTTAATTTTGTACCAAATAACCATACAAAGTTAGATAATATTTTTACATGATAACATTAAAAGTAGTAATTATATGTCTCAGAGATATTTTTAGAAATCATAAACATCCTTCCTTCATGCGTGGACAACATGTATAAGAAAAACCCAACCAGTGCCAGGAATTTGAATTTTATAAAACATTAGATGGGCCTTCTCCAAAAATCTACTTACTCAGAAGAAAAAAAAAATCAAGCCATGTATCAAGACAGCATTTCTGTCTTATCACATAGCCAAATAGCTATGGTCAGGTACGTGCCCATAGTCATCTGCACAGCAACATTTGAAAAGTAGAAAGATGTAGAGTTTAAAAGACCTTCCCCTCACCCTCACCTCATTATCTGATGCCTAAAGTGCTATCATTTACTTAACACATGATCCCCTTTTTAGCAGGTTGCTCAACCTTGGCACTACAGTCATGTGCACACAGCATTTCAGTCAAGAATGGATGGCATATACAGTGGTCCCATCCCGTCCTATATTATAAAAGGCTAATGTGCAAATTGTCCCCTCGACTGGGAGTCCCACCAGGAATTCGACCAGGGGGTGGGGCCAGCCAGCCAACCACCTGCAGCCCCCCCCCCGGCCCACCCTGCCCCTGATTGGCCCCTCCACCCCAATTGGGGGTGGGCCCAGCCAGCAAACCACCCATGGCCCTTCCCCCCACTCCCACCTGGCCCGATCGGGCAGATTAGGGTGGGTGACCGGACCCCACCTGTGCACAAATTCGTGCACTGGGGCTCTAGTAAGATTATAATGAAGCTGAAAAATGCTTGTCACCAAATGACTTTATGTTGTTGCATCACTCACTTGTTTGTGCTGATGCTGGTTTAAACAAACCTACTTCACTGTCAGTCGTGTGGAAGTATAGCACATAATACTCGCTATTGATACTAAATAATGATGTTACAGGTTATGGATTTACTATACTATACTTGTAAGGTTATTTTAGAGCACGCTGTTTCTACTTATTAAAAAAAGTTTGCTGTAAAACAGAATGCCTTGTTACGCCTGCAGCAGCCTCATACATCTCAAGTTCACTGCGTCTCTTGATTGCCTCGTTTCCTCTGGTGCTTGATTTAATCCGGTGTTGTGCTGTTTGGTAACATGCTGCACAGGCTTGTAGCCTAGGAGCAATAGGCTATACCATACAGCCTAGGTGTGTAGTTGGTTCTACCATCCAGGTAAGTGCACTCGATGATGTTTGCACAATGACAAAACCGCCTAATAAACTTCTCAGAACATGTCCCCATTATTAAGTGGCGCATGACTGTATTGACATTTTGGCATGAGTAATTCTTGTGGGGGCTGGCCTGTGCTTTGTCAGATGTTAACAGCATTGCAGACCTTTACCTTCTGGATACCAGTAGCACCTCTTCCCCCAATTGTGATAACTAAAGATGACTCCAGATATCACCAGATGTCTCCAGATATCGCCGAATGTCTCCAGATATCACCAATTGTCTCCAAATATCGCCGAATGTCTCCAGATATCACCAGATGTCTCCAGATATCGCCGAATGTCCTATTAAGGGTAAAGTTAGAATAGATTGAGAACCACTGCCTGAAAGATAAATGCCAATGTGAGCTGTCATTGGTCTCTTTGCAAAGAAAAGACCAAATAGAATAGATTGGCTCAGGTGATGGGACGATGAAACCACAGGCATTTGTGCCTTAGGGAGACTTTACAGAGGCACCGCACCAGAATGACTGATTCCAGAAGTTGAGACTTGGCTCATGTACTAATCCACAAGGAAGAATTCACACACAATTAAGGTTTAATTTGTTTTTCTTATTACCAAAACTATTTTCCCACTAGGGACTTGGATTTATTAAGCACTTGGATTTTTTTTTCCTAAAGGAACTCATAGTTTAGTGGTGTAGACAAAACAAGTGAATGAGAAGCCCCTGCCCACAGGGCGTGGTTAAAGATGGAGGGTGATATAGGAACAACAGGGCAATGTGTGGTCAGGGACCTGAGCTCTTGGTTCCCCTGGGAACCAAGGGACCAGAGGTTCCCTGGTCCCACTGCTGCTGGGACCCACTGGTGGGCAGGGTGCTGCTGATGCCTGCCTGGTGGTATCTGTGTGGCCTTTCTTTTTTTTCTTTTTCCTTTTTCTGTTAATCTTCACCCAAAGATATTTTTTCCATTGATTTTTAGAGAGAGTGGAAAGGAAGGGGAGAGACAGAGAGAAACTTCAATGCAAGAGAGAGAGAGAGACATCAATTAGTTGCCTCCTGTACGCACCCTACCAGACTGGAATCGAGCCTGCAACTGATATACCTGCCCTTGACTGGGTTCGAACCCACGACCCTTCAGTCCATGGGCCAATGCTCTAACCACTGCGATAAACCAGCTAAGGGCTGTGAGATCTTTCTACCTATTAGTCTGATAAGCTTCCAGGACGGCTCCCTTCCTGGCTCGAGAGGCAGCGACCAGAGTAGCCAGGCTGGCAGACTTCTCTCTTGACATCCTCTTTAGTTCTGGCATCAACCACGTGATTTTACTAACAAGCTCTTGCCAGGTCTCCTATCCACCTCTCCCAAGAATCTCCACCCTGAGCAGTATCTCCCAACTGTTACGTCAGTACATGAAGCACCCATCATCCAAAGTAACCTATTCTTTTAACAAACATTTTTCCATTCTTGCCACTGCTTTTCTCTTAAATTTACTGTTAACTAAAGAAGACGTTCAGGCTGCAAAAAAGAACAAAAGGCAATTACTTGAGCAAAAGGATTCCAGTCCAAGAGATGCAAATTCAAGGAGCAACCCAACTGCACTCTAGAGAGAATAAAGAAAACAGGGTTTATAAAGGCAAAACCCAAAACGTGTAATTTTTTTCATGCAAATGAGGGATTGCTGACTTAGGTTACCAGGGATTGATTAGTTCCAATATGCACATGAGGAAAGCAAACATTGCAAGGAGGAAGTAAAGTTCATATGTGTCCATTTAGCAGTTGTTCTAGGGTGTTTATGGCTCAGCCTGGAGCTGAGTTAGCAACAGGTTAGTAACATAACAGCAGCTCAGAGAACTGAGGCGCAAGCCGGGGCCCACTTCCTTCATAGCCTCCTGACTCTATTTTAAGTGCCTCTCTCAGCAATGCTTATTCCATTTTATTTTGTTTTTCATTATCATTATGATAATCACAAGTTAAAAAGGGAGAGTACTGTTAGAACAAGTCTGCAGTTGAAATTATAACCCTGATTCTGGAATTCACAAACAGAAAATGTGAGTTACAGATAAGAAAGATTCCGATTCTGAAGCACAAAGCCACAGTCAGATTGGGACCATCTGATATTATCTTCATATTTAATCAAAGAAGAAGCAGGCAGATTCAGGACCAGATTCAAGCTAAGGAAATAAAGCAAGATGGAAGAACTTTCATCAAATGCTGACTCAGTATCAAAAACATTACTGACATTCTTCATTCATTGCTGGAGTCCATTCATTGTCTTCACTAGCTGAGTTTAGACAGAGACCCCCAAAAGCTAGTAACCTTTGAAGTCCTAGCAAAGGTCAGGACTGTGCACCACCCAGTTAATCTAGGAACCACCCAGTTAATTTAGGTAATAATAGTTGAAGCATCATCCCCACCTTAGTTCACTTAATTCCTTAGATACTTATGTAGATCCTTGTTGATTATTGTTGATCAGATACTCTTCCTATTCCTGGAAATCATCTATTGATGAGCTAATCAGATACTTTGTCTATTCCTGGAAATTGTCTGCTGATCTGTGTGTCATTGAAACCTCCTTACCCTAAGGGCTACTCCAGATCAATAAAAGATTGGAGTGGCCTGAGCATGGGTGGAAGTCCTTCGGGACTTGCCTGCCTGGTCCCTCAATATTGCAAAATTATCTCGTGTCTTTTTCTCTCATTTGTTGTGCGGCTCCTCTTTCAGATACCGAACCCTACTTCACACAGAATGTGGAGGGAGTGTTACTTGACAATTCATCCACATAACAAATATTTATTGAGTGCTGACTCTTGTCTAGCACTTAATTATGTAAGTACTAGAGGCCCGGTGCAGGACATTCGTGCACTTGGGGAGGAGGGGTCCCCCTCAGCCTGGCCTGCGCCCTTTAGCAATCCAGGAGCCCTCGGGGGATGTCCCACTGATGGCTTAGGCCCACTCCCTGCGGGGGAAGTGGGCCTAAAGGGCAGTTGGACATCCTTAGCACTGCTGCGGAGGCCAGAGAGGCTCCCGCCACCACTTCTATGCTCCCCAGCGGTCAGCCAGGCTTCTGGCTGAGCAGCGCTCCCCCTGTGGGAGTGCACTGACCACCAGAGGGCAGCTCCTGTGTTAAGCATCTGCTCCCTGGTGGTCAGTGCACGTCATAGCAACTGGTTGTTCCACCATTTGGTCTATTTGCATATTCGCCTTTTATATAGGATTATCCCCATTTTACCTCCAAGGGATCAGAGCCACAGATTCATGACGTAATTCACCCAGTGTCCACAGGATCTGCACTCAGGTCTATACACTCTTACGACAAAGTATGGGAGGAAGTAAAAGAAAATAACTGGGAGATAAGAAAGTGGATGCAAGGAAGTCCTAGCCCATCGTCTCCTAACACTGCCAAACACACACTTCATGACTGACATCGTATTAGCCAACAATGTTTAACGTACTTGTAGACATCAAGTTTTTACAGATAAGTATTTTAAAATTCACAATCATTTTTACTTTTAGACAAAATGACTTAATTCAGGGATTTGAAAATTTCTAAATATCAGTGTATCTATATTAAGGAAATGCTACATAAAGAACTGTGGTTGCAAAAGCACCATGTAAAAAATTATTAGCTGTGTCTCTCTCTGAGTGCTTAATCACACATTACTATGTGTTGGTTTAAGCCTTGTCTTGAGAACTATTAGGAGGCAATATCATGCCTCATTCTTCTCTGTTGAATTCTAATCCTAAATTACATATGTGGAATATTAAAGATTGGCACATATCCATGTTGAATTTAATAAAAACTATGTCCTCAATTTTCCATTTACTGAACCATGGGGTAAACATTTTTTATGAATTCAACATTCAACCAGCATGGACGCTTTTCTAGCAGAAATCACTATTCTCTCCCACGAAAACCTTTTAAATACCTTTATTATTGTTAATTTTGAAAAGACATGTGGTTCTGTTTCTTTTAAATGTTTTCTACAGCTGATTGATGTTTCTCTCTCATTGATATTTCTAACTCTCTGTCCCTCTCCTTTCCTCTCTGTGAAAAATCAATAAAATATATTTTTTAAAAAAAAAATAAATAAATAAATAAATAAATAAATAAATGTTTTCTAACTACATGTGCTAACATTTTTAAGGTTGAAAATGATTTGATGTCTAAGATTTTCTTTAATATCATGTGGGGTCACTAAGGAAATTTGAGAGAGAGGCTGCCAGTTGATAGCTGGTAAAATTGGTGATAAATAGGGGTTTGTTATTTTATTCTCTCTACTTTTATATTTATTTGAATTTTTTTATGGTAAGAAGTTTCAGTACCTGAAATAATACTGAAGACCATTTCTACTCCTTATTCTAAATGGTAAAATACTTATCACCGTGTTTGGGCACAAGCTTTCTCTCCAAGGAAATATTAAATATATTTTTCAGCTCTTCTTCTATTTCTTCTTCATTCAGTGTCTTAAACTCCACCAGATCCATATTGTCCTTATAATTGAATTTTCTAAAGGTGAGGGTGAAGCCCACTAAACAGTGAACCCCATTTGGGGTTTGCAAGGAACAGAATGACTTGCTTGTAAACACAGATGCTGCAGATGTCTGAAGGTATTCATTAACGGACTCAAAATCCTCAATTGTTCGAGGTTCAAGCGTAAAGGAGTAGATCTTTCTGTACTTTTTCTTTTCCAGGAGTTCAGAATTAAGGAATTCTTGGTTTGGAATGTACTGCTCTCTTCTGATTTGGCCCAGGTACCACGTTCCTCCTTCTTCTGTCAAGCGGAAGATGCACGGCACCTGAGGCTGATCCTTCCCAGAAATTAACTCCAGAGGCTGCCATATCTGGTAAGAGCGTCCAAACCCAGCATCAACTATATACTTCCTGCCACCCACGGTCACCTTCAGCAGAAGGTGAATCATGGCACTGCTATATTTGTCAGCTGGAGTGCTGTAAACATAGCCTCCCAGCATTGTGGTCTCAAAGCCCATTGTGGTCAGAGCCCAGTACAGAAGTTGATTGACCTGGAGACACCACCCACCCCGGTTCTTCCTCACAAGTTGATCAAAAACAGCCTCCAAGCCCAATTCCATGGGTTCCCCACAGTGGATGTTAAGGTTCTCAAAGGGAATAGCCTGGATCTGGTGCTGAAGAATGTCAGTTAATGTTTCTAGGTCCAATTTGTTCCTAGAGTTCTTATAACCAATTCTTTCAAAATATGCTTCGATGTCCATAATGCCCTATGACAAGGAAAAGAAAACAAAAACACATAATATTACTTTTGCACTTGGATTTCTTTGATTAGCCTAATTACAATGAATGTATTTTAAATATGTAAATACAAACAGTCAATATAATTATCTACAATCATAAGTCTTTTGTTTACTACTACTATTGTAATACAGTGATATCAAATGACATATGTAGAAGAAAAACTTGGTTCTCATAGTAACAATCAATGGGAAGATAAAGCCATTAAACAATTCAAAAAAAGCCAAGAGAAAAACAATTGGTGCTTCTGAAGAAGAAAACTCAAAATGAACAATTAGAAACTGTATATAAAAATAACAAAATGTTTTCCTGAATTAAAGCAAAAATTAAATCTGAAAAACAGCAAAATTCTGAAAAAGTTTGATTTAGTGTTCAACACTGGGATATATTCTGGTTAAATTATTGAAATTCAAAGTTGAAGCAAACTACTTGGGTATTTGGTAGAAAAGCAAACACTTTTTAAAGGAGAAACCAGCAGGCTGGTGTCAGAATGCTCCACAGCAATATGTTACTATGTTAAGAGGAAAGTCTGATCCCCAAATACTATTCTCAGATAAGATTTCATTTCATCACAAAGGCTTCATGAATACAAAAACAATCTCAAAGATGAAAGAATTTGAGGAACGCATGAAGGATGAGCTACCCGGATAAAGTGTTACCTCCTAATTGGCCAATGAAGTGTGAATCAAAATGAAAATAAGAGAGGCCACAACAACGGATCCATGGTCAACAATGACTCCTTTTATTATAGAGCAAAGAGTAGAAAAGTTACAAGAATTATGGCTAAAGTAAATTAAAAAAAAATTTTTAATGTGATACATGAAACCCATTAGACATATTGGCCTCCAACATAGGTACAGAGCAGTAAGGAATAGAGCATGTTCAGTGTACTCAGAGAGGGCACATGGGATTGGTGAAGATTCGGGACTGAGGTTAGTGTGAGGCTGTGTGTTCCACTCAGATCCCTTCAGATGTCTTTTACCATTTCACTGTGCCCCTAGCCTGGCTTCTGTGACCTTATGCTGAAGGACCTGCACCCTAGATCAGCGGTTCTCAACCTGTGGGTCGCGACTCCTTTGGGGGTCGAATGACCCTTTCACAGGGGTCGCCTAAGACCATTGGAAAACACATATATAATTACCTGTTGTTTTTGTGATTAATCACTATGCTTTAATTATGTTCAATCTTTAACAATGAAATTGAGGGTCACCACAACATGAGGAACTGTATTAAAGGGTCGCGGCATTAGGAAGGTTGAAAACCACTGCCCTAGATTCTCTGTGGAGGACCCTTTGTGGGCTCCTGGAGCTGCTTTGCCTTCCACTGCAGAGGGCTGGATGAGCCAGGGAATACATATCCTGCCAGGGCAGCTCTGAGTCAATGAATGACTGGTGGGAGGTTTTGAAAGTCCAGCCACCTTGCCTGGAGTCGGGACACATTTTGAGTTAGAACTCACATCTACGCTAAAACTGGGTTTCTACCAGGGGCACTTCCCTAATAAGTCACTTGCACATGGATCTTTGTCTCAGTGTCTGATTCTGGGGAACCTGACTTAAGACACATCAGTGGTCATTCTGGAGAGTCGTGCAAAAGAAAGGTCAGGTGCACAGGCAACTTCAGAGGGCCTTGAATATCAGGCAAAAGAGACTTGCTTTCTTCTGTGGGTCAAATGGATCCTTGTTGCTTTATTGAACTGACTGCTGTAATTTGTCCTAGTGACATGGTACTTTAATTACAAATTACCCTTTTGATGTACCCTTGGAAAATAGGTTGATCTGAAGAACTTACTGATCAGTTCCCAGTCTCTAGGATCTCTACATCTTTCATGGACAACAGTGGTTTTCAGTTTTGTTTTGTTTTTAAAGAAAGTCCTAGTCTTTCCCCAAATAAAGTTGTAGGAAAGAACCTAAAATGGAAAAATTAAAAACAGATTGATCCAAAGCTAGTTCACCCATGAGATGGTGCTGTCGTACCTCAAGGCTATAAGGCAGCACAAGTTCAATTATGGATTGAAATATACCTACTGTCTAGATTTCTGGTGCAGAATAGAATTTTGAGGAGTGATAGGGAGTGACTTTCTTTGTGGGTGTTTTGTTTTCTTTTTCTATCCCTTTCCTTTTCTCTGTCCCAGCGAAGGCTGGCATTTCACTGGAATGACACTATCACCTACCTCCCTTCCCATGGGCAAGTGGCCAGCTGTTTGACTTTCTGGATGGAAATGGAAGTTGCTAGGCTAGTCCTGCTCAGAGGCCATCGTTCAACAGGCCATGGTGCACTGAGCTTGCCTCTCAGCCCCACCACTGGGTGAATGCCTGCAGAGGTCAGGCAGGTCCCGGGAGCAGGCCCGAGAGCCAGTCCACAGAAACAGCTGCTCAGCTGAAGATGGTAAAGGCCAAGCAAAAAGTCTCTGGACAACAGAGAATTGACAACTTAAAAATTTCCTTTTGAGGGGAGGAGTGGACGCCCTGTTTTGTGCTTGAGGAACTGAAATGAGGACCTGGGGAAGGAGGAGAAATGCTGCCGCCACCCCAAGGCTACAAGCCGCACAGTACACGTCCGGACTGGGGTGAAATTGTCAACCCCACTCCCGGGATTCCTGGCATTTCTGAATAGACTTTTTAAAATATCTGATGTGAAGGTCACATAATATAAAACTAACCATGTTAAAGTGGAACAGATGTACCATTTGGTACATTCACAATTTTGCGCAATCACCACTTCTATCTAGTTTCAAAATATGTCATTAGCACGAAATGTAGCCCCATACCCACTGAGCAGTTACTCCCCATTCCCTCCAGCCCCTGGCAGCCACCACTCTACGTTCGGTCTCTGTGGATTTATCTATTCCGGATATTTCACAAAAACGTAATCATATAACATGGCACATTTTGTGGCTGCCTCCTTTCATTTAGCATAACGTTTCCAAGGTTCACTTATTGTGTGACACATGTCAATACTTCTTTCCCTTTTATGACTGAGCAATGTTCCATGGTATGGACTCACTATTTTCCTTTCTCTCTTCCTTCCTTGGTGAGCATCTGGCTTGTTTCCACCTTTGACTGTTGTAAATAGTGCCGCTGTGAATGTGCTTAAGTACATTTTTCAGTACAGCATGTGTTTTCAATGATTTTGTGTTTATACCAAGGAATGGAATTGCTGAGTTGATTAGGAGAATTTTAAGGAGTGTTCCTGAGTGGCTTTTCTGGCCTGTGCTGTTATTTTCTTTTCCTCTCCGTTTCCCTTCCCTTGCCCCTCCCCTCCTCTTCCTTCCCTTTCTTCCCTTCCCTTTCCTTTTATTTCGGCTCTGAGACCCCCTGAAAGGACACTACAACCTAGTTCAGTCCCAGGTGCAAGTGGCCAGCCCAGTGATTTTCTGGATGGGAAAGAGGTTGTCAGGCAAGCCTCACCCACAGACCCTCCTTCAACTCTGCTTGGTGTTCTGAGAGCCTGTGAGGTGGCCCAGAGAGTCCCACGCGTGGAGATCAGGTGTAACAGGGGAGTTTCGAGTGGGTTTTTGTTTTTGATTTTGTTTTTCCCACTCCTAAGGAAAAGCAGAAACTCAGACAAACTCAGACGTACAGGTGATATCAGCGTACTTTTTAAAGTTGGCTCTGAACTTTTAAAACCCATAAAGGGCCAAGAAATAAGTCTCTGGGCAGGGTACATTAGATAATTGACAGGAAGTTGTTACTATTTTTGAGTGAGAGAAGGTGGGGTCAGCCGTTTTGTGAGAAACTAAAATGAGGGCCCTGGGGCAGGGAAAGAGCAGGTTACCGAAAAAGAGCCCCGCAGGTGCTGCTGTGGGCACCTGCTGCTGTGGGCACAGACAGTTTGAATCAAGGGTCCATTATCTTCACATGCACAGTCCTTACAGCATAAGGATTCTAAGTAGGTGTCACCTTTCTGAACCACCTCTGGACTTGGAATTCAAGCGCACTGTAGTATCTAGCGTCCTGGACTCACATTTTAGATAGGAAAAAGCCCCCATTTCAAAGCTAAAAAGAGTCACTTACCCAGTTCAACTAGGATCCACACCAGGAACTAGACTGACTTCACTCCTCCCACTTGAGGTCAGTACAGGAAGTGCCCTTCCTGGCTTTCCAAACAGCCCCTCCCTGTAGTCACACAGGGATCTCTGGGAAATGTAGTTGTGGGGCCTTAGGCTGTCCTGTGTACCTCCTGTTCAAATGTATTCATTGAAGAAGGGTGGAGGCTACATTATTTGATGGGCCTTAGGTCACACAGGCAGTGAGGGGAATGATCTTGTATTTGACACAGTCCTTGCTTTAGGGAGCCTGAAGCCAGATGTCCTAGGTGTAATGGGGGAGGTGAGGGTTTACCTCGGTCCCGGAAAAGCATATTCATTAAACTAGAAGAGGCAGGAAAAAAATCAAGATCTAAAATTACTCTCCCAAATTTATGATACCATTTCTTCATCAATCTCCATGAAGCCACTTGGTTTTTATTCTTCTGCCAGTCATCCCCCATCCTCAGTACCACTCACCACTCCCTGCCCCCCAAATTAGTCTGAATATATGGTGTGAGTGTGATGTGTCCACAGTAACGGGGTGTTGCTGCTTGTGTTTTTAATTCACGTTAATGATATTGCTGTATAACTCTTGCTGTTTCTTCTGCAGTTCCTCTGTGCTGCGTCTTAAAGCCTGTCTACGGGACACAGTTGTTGCTTCATGCCCTCTTTTTGGCACTAATGGTTCTAGTCCATAGCTCTGGTGTCCTGCTGCATGGATTTGGGAGGCCTTTCTCTTGGCCTGTGCTTGGGCAGGCAGATGGAGCTGCAACTTAGTGCCCCTGTGACCACCACTCAGCCCAGGATGATGGCAGTTGAAGGATAAATACCCTCAAGTTCTACTTGCTCAAGTGCAATTACTCTGATGCACAAACAACAATGGCTCCCAATGTCCTCTAGTGAGATTAAGTTCTTATTGTTCACTGAGGGCACCTGCCAATATGTTCCCTTTATTGACTCTCAAAGTGCCCCTGACTCTGCCTTTCCCACTCTGTGCTGGTGCTTCCTTAAATCACCTCCCAAAGAAAACACCTAAGTGCAAACCCTCATCTCAGGGTCTGGTTTTGGAGGAAACCAACCAAGTTCATTGAATTTACCAGTACCACTTGCGAAGGGCACTTAGATGCCCTCAACTCCCAGTTCCTACAACACCAGTGTCATGAATACTTTGCTTCACGTGCCCTGCAGGTGGACATGGAACTTTACCTGGACATATACCAGGAATGAGATATGCTGGGGACAGGGCATATGTGTGCTTAATTTCACTGAGCCTCACTGTCCTCTTGTGTAGAGAGTCCTGATTTCCTCACATCCTGACTGACACATCTGTTAGCAACCTTCGCATGTCTGCCCATCTCACGTACCTAAGGTGATAGTTCCGTGTTGTTTTAATTTACACTTCTCTGAGTACTGGTGAGCTTGCACAGCTCTTCACATTCCTACTGACCCTTCAGGTTTCCTGTTTGTGAACTAAATGGCAAGGTGTTGAGGACACACCCCTCTGTTGTCACCAGGATACAGCAGCAATGAAGGATAGATGGCAGAGCAGAACTTGTAAGACATTGCTCAAAAGGACATAATCCCATAATACAGCTTTGGGGCTGGACTATTTTGGCCCAAAGTATGAAACAGGGATTGTTCAATCGAGTACAACTATTGTCCCCCTGAACCTGGGAACTTTGACCCATGGGAATCTCCAGCAAGAACTGTCCCAGGAATCTGAGATCACAAGGCTTGAGGCCAAGGGAGAGTCAGGCCCAAGGTATGGATCCTGGTGTCTGAGGGCAGTGGCAGCTGGGGTGAAGGGCAGGGATTTCTGTGGGCTCCAGAATGTAATCCTGCCCCCAGCAGAGTGGCCATCCAAACGTCCAAGCGAAATCTCACTACTTCCTATGTTTTCTTCATGGAAGGAGAGCAAAACAGGGAAATATATGAACTGTCACCTAGCACTCTCCTCACCGTAGGAGGGACAGAGATACAGAGGTGGCTGGCAGTAGTAATGAGGATAACAAGAAGGAAGGCTCCATCTTCACCCTGACACAGGCAATCTGAAAGAATGCTGATTGTGTTTTTTAATAAATAAGCACTAGAAGTTGTGTGTGTAGTGTAAAGATTCCACTATGAGTTAATTTTACTCACGTACTTTCTTTTTTTTTCCATTTTTTTTTTATTGCTTAAAGTATTACAAAGGGTATTACATATGTGTCCATTTTATCCCCCCGCTCTAGACAGTCCCCTAGCCTCCCCTATCCCCCAGTGTCTTATGTCCATTGGTTATGCTTATATGCATGCATACAAGTCCTTTAGTTGATCTCTTACCCCCCTACCTCCTGCCCCCCAACCCTCCCCGGCCTTCCCCCTGCAGTTTGACAATCTGTTTGAGGCAGCTCTGCCTCTGTATCTATTATTGTTCAAAAGTTTATAATGGTCTCTATTATCCATGAATGAGTGAGATCATGTGGTATTTTTCCTTCATTGACTGGCTTATTTCACTTAGCATAATGCTCTCCAGTTCCATCCATGACGTTGCAAATGGTAAGAGTTCCTTCCTTTTTAGAGCAGCATAGTATTCCATCGTGTAGATGTACCACAGTTTTCTAATCCATTCATCTACTGATGGGCACTTAGGCTGTTTCCAGATCTTAGCTATGGTGAATTGTGCTGCTATGAACATAGGGGTGCATATATCCTTTCTGACTGGTGTTTCTGGTTTCTTGGGATATATTCCTAGAAGTGGGATCACAGGGTCAAATGGGAGTTCCATTTTCAGTTTTTTGAGGAAACTCCATACTGTCTTCCATAGTGGCTGCACCAGTCTGCATTCCCACCAGCAGTGCACAAGTGTTCCTTTTTCTCCACATCCTCTCCAGCACTTGTCGTTTGTTGATTTGTTGATGATAGCCAGTCTGACAGGTGTGAGATGGTACCTCATTGTTGTTTTGATTTGCATCTCTCGGATGATTAGTGACTTTGAGCATGTTTTCATATGTCTCTTGGCTTTCTGAATGTCCTCTTTTGAAAGGTGTCTATTTAGGTCCTTTGCCCATTTTTTGATTGGATTGTTTATCTTCCTTTTGTTAAGTTGTATGAGTTCCCTATAAATTTTGGAGATTAGGCCCTTATCAGATATGACATTGGCAAATATGTTTTCCCACACAGTGGGTTTTCTCGTTGTTTTGTTGATGGTTTCTTTTGCTGTGCAGAAGCTCTTTATTTTGATGTAGTCCCATTTGTTCATTTTTTCTTTATTTTCAAGTGCCCTACGAGCTGTATCAGTGAAGAAATTGCTTTGGCATATGTCTGAGATTTTGTTGCCTTTAGATTCTTCTAAAATTTTTATGGTTTCCTGTCGTACATTTAAGTCCTTTATCCAATTTGAGTTTATTTTTGTGTATGGTGTAAGTTGGTGGTCTAGTTTCATTTTCTTGCATATATCTGTCCAATTTTCCCAACACCATTTATTGAAGAGACTATCTTGGCTCCATTGTATGTTCTTGCCTCCTTTGTCAAATATTAATTGAGCATATTGGTTCGGGCTGATTTCTGGGCTCTCTATTCTATTCCATTGATCTATATGCCTATTCTTGTGCCAGTACCAGGCAGTTTTGAGAACAGTGGCTTTGTAATACAGCTTGATATCTGGTATTGAGATCCCACCTACTTTGTTGTTTTTCAGGATTGCTGCAGCTATTCGGGGTCTTTTTTTATTCCAGATAAATTTTTGGAGAGTTTGTTCTAGATCTCTGAAGTATGCCGTTGGTATTTTAATGGGAAGTGCGTTGAATTTATAGATTGCTTTGGGTAGTATGGACATTTTAATGATGTTGATTCTACCATTCCATGAACACGGTATGTTCTTCCATCTGTTTATGTCTTCCTCTATATCTTTTTTCAACGTCCTGTAGTTTTCTGAGTAGAGGTCTTTTACCTCTTTAGTTAAGTTTATTCCTAGGTAGCTTAATTTTTGGGGGGCGATGGTAAACGGGGTTGTTTTTATAATCTCTCTTTCTGAAATTTCACTATTGGTGTATAGAAATGCCTCAGATTTCTTGGGGTTAATTTTGTATCCTGCTACATTGCCAAATTCATGTATTAAGTCTAGTAGCTTTTTGATGGAGTCTCTAGGGTTTTGTATGTATAATATCATGTCGTCTGCAAATAAGGACAGTTTTACTTCCTCTTTTCCAATTTGGATGCCTTTTATTTCTTCTTCTAGTCTGATTGCAATGGCTAACACTTCCAGTACTATGTTGAACAAGAGTGGTGAGAGGGGGCATCCCTGTCTTGTTCCTGTTCTTAGGGGAAATGGTGTTAGTTTTTGTCCATTGAGTATGATGTTGGCTGTGGGCCTGTCATATATGGCTTTTATTATGTTGAGGTATGATCCTTCTACTCCCACCTTGCTGAGAGTTTTTATCAAAAATGGGTGTTGAATTTTGTCAAATGCTTTTTCTGCATCAATTGATATGACCATGTGGTTTTTTTCTTTCAATTTGTTTATGTGATGTATCACGTTTATTGATTTGCGGATATTGTACCATCCTTCCATCCCTGGGATAAATCCTACTTGGTCATGGTGTATGATCTTTCTGATGTACTGCTGGATCCGATTTGCTAAGATTTTGTTGAGGATTTTGGCATCTATGTTCATGAGGGATATTGGCCTGTAATTCTCTTTCATTGTGTTGTCTTTACCTGGTTTTGGTATTAGGGTGATACTGGCTTCATAGAATGAGCTTGGAAGTGTTCCTTCCTCTTGAATTTTTTGTAGTAGTCTGAGGAGGATAGGTTTTAGTTCTTCCTTGAATGTTTGGTAAAACTCCCCTGTGAAGCCGTCTGGTCCTGGGCTTTTGTTTGCTGGAAGCTTTTTGATGACTGCTTCAATTTCTTCGATAGTTATTGGCCTGTTGAGATTTTTAGATTCTTCCTGATTGAGTTTTGTAATGTTGTATTTTTCTAGGAATTTGTCCATTTCCTTCATGTTGTCTAGTTTGTTGGAGTAGAGCTGTCCATAGTATTTTTTAACAATCATTTGTATTTCTGTGAGGTCTGTTGTTATTTCGCCTCTATCGTTTCTGATTTTGTTTATTTGGGTCCTCTCTCTTTGCTTCTTGGTGAGTCTGGCTAGAGGTTTGTCAATCTTGTTTATCCTTTCAAAGAACCAGCTCTTGGTTTCATTGATTTTCTGTATTGTTTTTTTGGTCTCTATGTCATTTATTTCTGCTCTAATCTTTATTATCTCCTTCCTTCTGCTCACTCTGGGGTTTTCTTGTTGCTCTCTTTCTAATTCTTTGAGTTGTAGAGTTAGATGATTTACTACCATTTTTTCTTGTTTTTTGAGATAGGCCTGTAGAGCTATAAACTTCCCTCTCAGGACTGCTTTCATTGTGTCCTATAGGTTTTGGATTGCTGTGCTTTCATTGTCATTAGTTTCCAGGATGTTTTGAATTTCTTCTTTGATTTCATTGGTAACCCAATCAATATTTAATAGCATGCTATTCAGCTTCCAGGTGTTTGAGTATTTTGGGTTGTTTTTATTGTAGTTTATTTCTAATATTATGCCATCGTGGTCTGCGAAGACGCTTTTTATGATTTCAATCTTCTTGAATTTGGGGATACTTTGCTTGTGACCCAATATATGGTCTATTTTTGAATATGTCTTATGAGCATTTGAGTAGAATGTATATTCCGTGGCATTGGGGTGAAGTGTTCTGAAGATGTCTATTAAGTCCATCTGATCTAGTGAGTCATTTAGGATTGCTGTATCTTTGCTGATTGTTTGTCTAGAGGACTTATCCAGTGCTGTCAGTGGTGTATTAAAGTCCCCTACTATGATTGTATTGTTGTCGATCTCTCCTTTGATATCTTCCAGGAGTTTTTTTATGAATTTGGGTGCTCCTGCATTGGGTGCATATATGTTTACCAGGGTTATATCTTCTTGTTGTATTGATCCCTTTAGTATTATGACGTGACCTTCCTTATCTCTTGTTATGGCCTTCACTTTGAGGTCTATTTTGTCTGATATAAGTATTGCTACCCCAGCTTTCTTTTCCTTTCCATTTGCCTGAAAGATATTTTTCCATCCTTTCACTTTCAGTCTGTGTGAGTCCCTTCTAATGAGGTGGGTTTCTTGTAGACAGCAGATGTATGGGTCATGTTTTCTTATCCATTCAGCCATTCGATGTCTTTTGGTTGGAGCATTTAGTCCGTTTACATTTAAAGTTATTATTGAAAGGTACTTGTTTGTAGCCATTTCTTTTTGTGTGTGGCTGTTTTCTTTCTGAGCTTTTTATTTCTTATTTTTATACCAGTCCCTTTAGCATTCCTTGCATTGCTGGCTTGGTGGTGATAAACTCCCTTAGCCTTTTTTTGTCTGTGAAGCTTCTTATTTCCCCTTCAAGTTTGAATGATAGCCTTGCTGGATAGAGTATTCTTGGATTCAGTCCTTTGCTTTGCATCACTTTGTAAATTTCCGTCCATTCTTTTCTGGCCTGATGTGTTTCTGTTGAGAAATCATTTGACAATCTAATGGGAGATCCCTTGTATGTAACTTTCCGTCTCTCTCTTGCAGCCTGTAAGATTCTCTCTTTGTCCTGAACATTTGCCATGGTAATTATGATGTGTCTTGGTGTGGGTCTTTTCGGGTTCACCTTGTTTGGGACTCTCTGGGCTTGTGTGACTTTTTTCTTCCCCACCTCAGGGAAGTTTTCTGATATTATTTCTTCTAATAGGTTTTCTAATCCTTGTTCATCCTTCTGTTGTTCTGGTACCCCTATTATTCGTATGTTGTTTCGTTTCATGTTGTCCCAAAGCTCCCTTAGGCTCTCCTCCTGTCTTTTAATTTTTTTCTCCAATTGCAATACATTTTGGGTGTGTTTTGCTTCCTTGTCTTCTAATTCACTAATTCAGTCCTCCGCTTCTCCTAGTCTACTGTTGATACTTTCAATGGAGCTTTTCATTGCAGCTATATCACTCTTCATTTCTTCTTGGGTCTTACTTAAGTTGTTGATTTTTTCATCTGTTTCTTCTAGCTTCTTCCATATGTTATCGATTTTTTCATCTGTTTCTTCTTGTTTCTTGCAGAGGTTGTTGATTTTTTCCTCCATCCGGTTTATGCACTCTAGGACCCTTATTCTGAATTCTTTTTCTGTCATGTTGCATGCCTCTGTATTACTTAGCTGCTTTTCTGGAGAGTCCTCCTTCTCTTTCCTTTGGGGGTTTCTTTGTCTACCCATGTTTGATCTCATTGACATATCTAGACGTTGAGTCATTCAGTGGTTGCTCCCTTGGTGGCAGTGACTCCTTGGTCTGTGGTTGCTCTTCGGGTGGTTGTGGTAGCAGCTTCTCTTCAGTTGGCAGCAGCTCCTCTGGTGGGTGCTGTTCACAGCTGTGGTGGCTCTTCTGGCTGGTGGGGCGAGGTTTCACGTACAGCTGCTGTTCCTCAGCAGAGGGTGTGGTGCTCAGGAGGTTGCTGTTGCTTGGATCTGCTGCATTGATTTAAATGCACAAAATACAACATAACAAGGCACCACGTACCAGGCACTATACACAAATATATTCACGATATTAATAACCCCAAATAAAGGTGACCACCCGAATTGAGATAATTAGGGTATAAGGAAGAAGGAAGAGAAAAAGATAAAAGAGAAAAAATAAAAGAAAAGTAGGGAGCAAAAAAAGGAGTGCAAAAATGAAATTGGGAAAAAGGAGGGGGGAAAATAAAAGCGAGAAAAGAAAAGAAAAAAAAAGAGCGAAAAGAGAGAATGAAGTGGAAGAGGGGAAGAGACTTTTTATATGAGGAGAATACTCCTATAAAACAGCCACTAATCCCAACAAATTCCAGCAACAGCTCCCTGGAGATGAATGCAAACTAGAAACAACCAATAATATAATGATGAAAATAGAATGGAGAACACTAATCCCAAAATAAAATAAAGAGAAAATAAAATGGCACTTTAAAAAATGGTAAAATGATAGCAGTAATAATACTGGTTAAAAATAAGAAGGTAGTAATTAAAAGGGTAGAATCAGGTGATGGAAAAAGAAGAAAAAAAATAAAAAAAGAAGAAGAAAAAAAAAGAAAAAAAATTGGTTTCTTAATTAAAAGGTGAAAAAAGAAAAAAAAAATTGCAGTAGTGAAGGTCCTTCGGTTCTTCTATTCTTCAGTGTGGCTCGCCTTAGACCTGCCAGGTATTCAGGAGAGTGTTGAGTTTCCCTGCGATACACTGTTCCTCTGTGTTATAAACCACAGTCCTTATTTTAAAGCAGGCCGCATTTGTTTCCCAGACTGCCTTATTTTGTGTTTAGCAAAGAGTCAGTTTGTGGGTCTGCCTCTGGGTGGCAGTGTTCTGGGGTTGGCCTCTGAGGCTATAGGGCCTCTCTGTCCAGTGGAAGTTCACTGCCCAGAGCTGGCTGCGTAATAGTTAGTTACCGGCGCTGTGTTGTTGCTGGGATTTCTCACGTACTCTCTTTTTCCTTGCTGAAGAACATACTTTTATTTTTGTAAAGGCAGAAGTGAGGATTGCTTTCTTTTCTCTGACCTCATCTGAAAAAGGCATTCATGGTGGACACTGGCTCCAAGTAGAGATTTTATTACCAAGTAATTTTTTTGTCATGTTTTCTGTTTTCCTCATATGTATACGTATTCCTTTGTATTACTGACATTTGGTTAAAATTGTTATTATTATTTTTAATAGTGTGCAGTAAGCCAGAATCTAGGAATAATTTTCAACTTGAAACTGTGTTCCCCAAGTGGAAATTAAAAATACTTACTTAGGAAATAGAAAAGTGCTGAAACGTCTATTTGTAGATGAGTTTAAGGAGCAATTTCTTGTATAAATATTTGATCTATTCTGGTGAATGCTTTGAAAAATTTTGTGTTATTTCCAGAATGATCTGGAATTCTTGGATTTTAACTAAAATGTTCAAAGAAATTGTTAAATAATATTTCTACTTCAGACATGATTTTGTTTAGGGGACATGACCATAGTGATGTTGATAGTGGGGAAGAGCATGTCATAAGAATAGAGCCACAGTTGTTTCATAATTGCTCACTTTACTAACTATAGGTAAGAGGTTTTCTTACAGACCTTGGGAAACTGGAGGATGAAACAAGGCCATAAAAAGATAAGATGCTTGATGGGTCCATTACTCATAAAAGAAATACACTTTGAGGACAGACCAAGGACAGAACACGCTTTGATTCAGTTGCTGTGCACGGACCCTGCCCCCCTCTAGGAGTTTGCCTCAGGAACAGGATGAGCCTTTGTAACATCATAAAAGATTATCCACCTTGTTATCAGACTTTGAACTCCTGAAGGCCCAACCACAGACCCTACCCTCCGCTTTCTCTGTTACACTTGCAGCTCACAGCTGCACATAGCTATCTTCTCCCTCAGGCCTATATAATCAGCCAACTGGCAAGGGGGGATCAGAGCAGAATTCCCAGGGTGACTGAGTGCTCTCCCATACTACCAGCGTTATTGGAATAAACACTCATATATGATTCACCCTGTCTCTGCTTAATTTGGTCAAGTAGTGACAGGTGTCCTAGACCCATTGTGTCTGGTTTCAATCTGAGAAAAGCAGCAAATTTCGTGAGGCCGGGGAAAGTCAGGATCAGTTTAGAATCGTGACTTTCAGCCGTGGTTTCTGGGACCTCCTAGTCAGGGGTGCTGGAACTTGAGTAAAAAGTGAAATGAACATGGTAAGAGGAGAGAGGATGTTAAAGGACAGAATCGAGTAGAAGGAAAGTCTGTTATAGTAAAAAGGGGAAATGTAGTTTGTAAAGTCTCAGAAACTTGGCTCTGGGAGTCCTCCTCCCCGAGGAGGGGAGGGCCGCAGTGGGCAGGCTACGTGCTGATCAAGTGGGACACAGTGAGACCTCGCAGCCCTTTGGACCCCACATGAGCACAGAGGTTCTAGTCAGGCGAGAGCTGCAGAGCAAAGCAGACAGGCATGGGGAAACAGAGGCCATGTCCACCCCATCTCAGTGGGGAGAGATGCTCTGGCTGTAACGTGGGGAAGAGCAAGGTCCTTTGGGAAATGTCTGAAAATGCTCCTTTGGAGACATTTTCCTTTTATCTACCAGCGTTGAAACAATTGACTTAGGGTTAGGACTATATAGGCCTCAAACTTCCTGTCTCTCTTTAAGAGTCCTCATCATATGGTCACTGGACACCCATGCATCTAGTACCCAACAGGATAATGAGATGTACATTTCAGATCATTTATGACAACCGCAGTCATTATGGCTGACCTATCCGGAGTGTTTTCAGTGCCAGGCATTTTTAAAAGCACTTTACCTTATTTATCTCATTGCGTGCTCAGTGACAATCCTTTGATGGAAATATTCTTCTTCTTCCACTCTACAGGCAAAGTGGAGCCCAGACTGGTTAATAACTTGCTCACGGTCACCTAATTGGGAAGTGGTAGAGTGGGGACTTCCTCACACAGTGTGCCTCCCAGCCCATGTTCAGAACCACTCTAAGTGACTAGTTCTAGAGCTGGCAGATATCAGAGTTTCCTGCAATTAATTACCAGGCTCCTTGGTTGGCTGCAATCATTGAACAAGAATAGGTCCAAATCTTTGCTCTCCGCGAAATTCTTGTGATGGTTGAGAACAGTGTGATTTGGCAAGTCCAAGGTCCTTGGTTATGATCTGGGCCCAGTCCGTGGATCTCTGGGTCCATAACCTTTCCTTTGACCTTCTGTTTTAAAGCAATATAACTTTAAACAAGTATAACTTTAAGCAAAACACTCTCTACTTAATAACGAGATCTTGGATGATTTTTTGAGTAAAATGACTGTGCTTCTCTTCCTGGGGCAGTCTTAGTTTATACCTGGCATAATAATGTGTGGTTTCCCCTTTCATTCTCAGAAGTGTCCTGCTTTGAGCAATAAATTGATCAGTTTACTTAGATACAGTAAAGACTTCCCCAAATTCTCATTCTTCTTCCCCAAATTCTCATTTTTCCCATGTCATAATAAAAATAGCTCTTTATTTTTATAAATCCAATTTATACTGATAAAATATAATTTTAATTATATATTTATTTATCATATTAGTTAAGGTAAATGAAGCCAGCTACTGAAACAAACAAACAAACAAACAAACACTGAAAAATTCAGGAAGAGTTTATTTTTCACCCATATTACCTCCCATGTTGTACCCTACAGTTGTTCAGGGATCCCAGATCTTTTCATCTGTGGCCCCACTTTCTCTATGTCCTCAGTGTCTCTTCCATCAGCCAGTGGGGAAAGATAGCAGTGAGCTCACTGGTGGGAAGCATTCATGGTTTAGGCTGAAAGCTGTGCCTATCATTTGTTATCATATTCCATTGGTTGGATCTCAGTCACATGGTTCTACCAAACTGCTGTGAGTGTTGAAAATGTGATCTAGCCATGTGCTCACAAGGAAGAGAAGGGATACAGGGAAATACTAACAGTCTCTGAAAGCTGATATAAGTAATCCAGTGCACTTTACTTGTTAAAAAAAAAAAGTAAAAAGCAAAGCGTTACATAGAAAGCTAGCGCCTCCTCTGAAGAGCTGACTACTGTGAGTTTGGTATGTAAGCACACAGAAATATATTATAGTTTGTGTTCCTGTTTGGACCAGTAGCTTATATTCTACAAAGTACAGTCTTCACTGACTAATAAGTACTGTTTCTGATTCTTTATTTGAATATTCTCATCGGTTCATTTTCATCAAGCTGTCATCCCCACTTACCCACTGAGCATGCTCTTGTGAAGGTCACCAGTGATGTCCTCATTACTAAATTAGAAGTTTATATTTATGATAATTCTTCATTTCTCAGCAGCATTAACTATCTTGGATCTTTTCCTTTTTCTTTTTAAAAAAATTAAGCCAATTGGGGTGACATTGGTCAATAACATTATATAGGCTTCAGGAGTACGATTCTATAATACATCGTCTTTCTATCACAGTGTGTGTTCACCGGCTCAAGTCAAGACTCCTTTTATCACCATGGATCCCCCTTTCCCCTCTTCTACCTCACCCACCTCCTCCCCTTTCCTGAAATCACCATGCTGTGGCTTTGTCTGTAAGTTTTGCTGTTGTTGCTTAACCCCTTCACCTATTTCACCAGCACTACCCCCACCCTTTCATAATGTTTTGATTTACATTTTCCTAATAGCTAGTGAATTTGAGCATTTTTTTATACATCAGTTGGACATTTTTACGTCTTCTTGGGAGAAGTGTTTATTCAGGTCCTCTGCTCATTTTCTAAAATTTAACTTTATTGTTGAAAGTATTTTTAGTTAGATTTTTTGGTTCTTGAGTTGTATAAGGTCTCTATATAGTTTGGATATAAGCCCCTTAGCAGAGGTATTGTTGGAGAATATCTTCTCCCACTAAGCTGGTTGCCTTTTTGTTTTGTTGATGGTTTCTTTCACTGTGCAGAAGCCTTTGAGTTTGGTGTAGTCCCGTTCATTTATTTTTACTTCCTTTGCCTTTGGGGACTGATCCACTTTATTACTCATTGCTCTAAATGGTAAAACAAGATGCACTGTGTTTGGGCACAAACTTTTTCTCCAAGGAAATATTGAATATCTTTTTCAGCTCTTTCTCTACTTCTTCTACATTCAGTGTCTTAAACTCCACCAGATCCATGTTATCCTTGTAACTGAATCTTCGATGCATGAGAGTAAAACCCACTAAGCAGTAAACTCCATCTGGGGTGTGCACGGCACAATAAGAGTCTTTTACACACACAGATGCTGGAGATGTCTGAAAGTATGAATTCGGAGACTCAAAATCTTCAATTGTTCGAGGTTCAAGCGTAAAAGAGAAGATCTTTCTGTACTTGTTCTTTTCCAGGAGTTCAGAATTAAGGAATTCTTGGTTTGGAACGTACTGCTCTCTTCTGATTTGGTCCAGGTACCAGGTTCCTCCCTCTTCTGTCAAGCGGAAGATGCATGGCATCTGAGGCTGATCCTTCCCAGAAATTAACTCCAGAGGCTGCCTCATCTGGTAAGAGCTTCCATACCCAGCATCAACTATGTACTTCCTGCCACCCATGGTCACCATCAGCAGGGGGTGCATGATAGCTCTGGTGTATCTTTCAGTTGTAACATTGTAAACATTGCCTCCCAGCATCGTGGTCTCAAAACCGATTGTGGTCAGAGCCCAGTACAGAAGTTGATTGATCTGGCAACACCACCCACCCCGGTTCTTCCTCACAAGTTGATCAAAAACAGCCTCCAAGCCCAATTCCATGGGTTCCCCACAATGGATGTTAAGGTTCTCAAAGGGAATGGCCTGGATCTGGTGCTGAAGAATGTCAGTTAACGTTTCCAGGTCCACTTTGTTCCTAAAGTTCTTATAACCAATTCTTTCAAAATACGCTTCGATGTCCATGATCCCCTATGGCAAGGAAAAGAAAACAATACACATAGTGTTACATTTGCAGTTGGATTTCCTTAAGTAGGTTAATTATAGTAATGTATTTTAAGTATATACAGACAAATGCTAATGTTAAAGTGGTTATAAACATCTGTAATTATAATTCTTTTAAAGATTTTTTAAATTCATTTTTAAATAAAAAAATTTTTCATTATTGTGTTATTTTTGACATATAAGATATGTCAGTTGCCGAAACCGGTTTGGCTCAGTGGATAGAGCGTCGGCCTGTGGACTGAAAGGTCCCAGGTTCGATTCCAGTCAAGGGCATGTACCTGGGTTGCGGGCACATCCCCGGTGGGGGATGTGCAGGAGGCGGCTGGTCGATGTTTCTCTCTCATCGATGTTTCTGACTCTTTATCTCTCTCCCTTCCTCTCTGTAAAAAATCAATAAAAAATAAAAAAAATTAAAAAAGATATGTAAGTTTAAGGTGTATAATGTGATGATTAGATACATTTATATTGCAAAGTGATTACCATAATGAGATTAGCTAACACCATTTAGTAACCTTTTTTTGTGTTGGTGATTACTTTTAAGACCTACTCTCTTACCAACTTCCTTTTTATTTCTTTTTGTATATCATATAGTATTGTTAATTATAGTTAAGATGCTTTTTATTAGATTCTCTAGACCTTATTTATTTTCTAGCTTTCAGTTTGCACCCTTTGACATACATGTCCCCACTTCTCCTAACCCCCTGCCCCTCTAATTCATGGCAACCACCATTCTACTCTCTGTTTCCATGAGTTTGGCTTTTTTTTTAGATTTCACATATAAGTGAAAACATAAAGTATTTGACATTATTTGTCTAAATTATTTCACTTAGCATCATAATGCCCTTAAGATCCATCCATGTTGTGGCAAAAGCTATGGTTTTCTTCTTTCATATGGCTGGATGGACACTTAGGATGTTTTCATTTCTTGACTCTTTTCTATGATGCTGCAATGACATGGGGGTAGAGGTATCTCTTCAGGAATGTGTTTTCATTCCCTTTGGCAGTATACCTAGAGTCGGATTGCTGGATCACATGATAGTTCTCTTTTTAATTTTTTGAGAAACCTCCATACTGTTTTCTATAGTTGCTGTACATTCTCACCAGCACTATACAAGGATTTCTTTTTCTTCACATGACCTCACCAACACTGGTTGTTTCTTGTCTTTTATATAATAGACATTCTAACAGTTTCAGGTGATATTTTATTGTGGTTTTGATTTGCATTTTCCTGAGGTTTGTGACGTTAAGCATCTTTTCATGAACCTGGTGGCCACTTGTAATACTTTTATAGAAAAATGCCCATTCAAGTTTTCCATCTATTTTTTAGTTGGATTATTCAGGGTTGTGTGTTTTTTTTCTATTGAATTGTATGAGTTTCTTTTTTTCTTTATTGATTAAAGTATTACATATGTGTCCTTATCCCCCCATTGTCCGCCCACCCCCTCACTCATGCCCTCACCCCCCTGGTGTCTGTGTCCATTGGTTAGGCTTATATGCATGCATACAAGTCCTTTGGTTGATCTCTTCCCTTTACCCCCACCCTCCCCTGCTTTCCCTCTGAGGTTTCACGGTCTGATCAATGTTTCTCTGTCTCTGGATCTGTTTTTGTTCATCAGTTTATGTTGTTCATTATATTCCACAAATGAATGAGATCATGTGATATTTATCTTTGACTGGCTTATTTCGCTTAGCATAATACTCTCCAGTTCCATCCATGCTGTTACAAATGGTAAGAATTCCTTTTTTACCGCAGTGTAGTATTCCATTATGTAGATGTACCACAGTTTTCTAATCCACTCGTCTGCTGATGGGCACTTAGGCTGTTTCCAAATCTTAGCTATGATAAATTGTGCTGCTATGAACGTAGGGGTGCATATATCCTTTCTGATTGGTCTTTCTGGTTTCTTGGGATATATTCCTAGAAGTGGGATCACTGGGTCAAATGGGAGTTCCATTTTTAGTTTTTTGAGGAAACTCCACACTGTTCTCCATGGCTGCACCAGTCTGCCTATGAATAAGTTTCTTGTATGTGTTTGATATTCACCCCTTATCAGATAGATGGTTTACAAATGTTTTCTCCCATTCTACAGGTTGCATTTTTAATTTTCTGATTATTTCCTTTGCTGACTGCAGCTTTTTGGTTTGAAATAGTCCCACTTGTTGATTTTTGCTCTTGTTGCTTGAGCTTTTTCTTGTCATATCTAAACAATCAGAGCCAAAACCAATGTCAAGAAGCTTCCCCCTATGTATTTTCTAGTAGTTTTACAGTTTGGGAGTACCTTTCACTTTTTAAACCTTGTGAGTTAATTTTGTGAGTGAGGGTCAATTTCATTCTTCTGCACATAGTTGTCCAGTTTTCTATGTATTAAAGAGACCATCCTTTCTCTGTGTAACATCATTTACTCCCTCGTCAAATATTATTTGACCATATGTGAGTGGGTTTATTTCTGGGATCTTGATTCTGTTACTTTGTGTAATGTGTAATTTTTATATCAGTAACATGCTGTGTTTTGTTGTTTCATTTTTTTAGTTATCTAAACTTAGGACCTTCCCCCCAGTTTTATCTATAATAATAAAAGTGTAATATGCTAATTAGACTTGCTGTCCTTCCGGACAACCTTCTGGACCAAGCCGGGGCTGCAAGGGAAGCTTGGGTCACAGGTGCCTGCTGACGGCCGGAGGGAAGCCCGGGTCCCGGGTGACAGAGGGAAGCCCGTGCCAGCAGCTGGGGGAAGGAAGGTCTACTCTTGCACGAATTTCATGCATCGGGCCTCTAGTTGAGATGTAATTGACATACAGCAGTGTCCTTTAAGCCTTTATACTTGAGTTAAGTGATAGCACACTACCATATTACATTATTAAAACATTCTCAGTTACTACATACTTTACCAGCATATTTTATATTCTCATATGTTTTCTTTTGCTATGTAACATCCTTTTCTTTCAGCTTTAAGAACCCCTTTCAGCATTTCTTGCAAAGGGGGTTTAGTGGTGATGAATTCCCCCAGCTCTTGCTTATTTGGGAAAGTGTCTCTTCACTTTGGAAAGACTACTTTGCTGCTAAGTATTCTTGTTTGGCAGTACTCCACCTAGTGCTGGCCTCTGCTGGGAACCTGGGCTCAGAGGTGCCCCCTGGAGTCTGGGTTCATGGACATTAATAGGAAGCCGCCCAGGGCCACAGGGATAGTTCTGCTGGGACATGTCTTGGTTAGCTCAAGCCCACTGGGAGCTGCCCTTGGTGTAGGGGAGCCAGCTGGTGCTGGGATGAGCCTGAAACATGGGCTTACCGAAACGGAAGCTTGTTGTCATGGGAATCAGCTTGGGCCTGGGTGGGCTAAAAGCCCGGTGCCACTGGAAAGGCCTGGGACCATGTAAACCAGTAGGTACTGGTGTGGATCAGGGAGCCATCTAGGATCCTGGAGCTGAGGAGTCTGACTGGAACCAATAGGCTGTCTGTGGTCTCTAAGCCGCATATGGCAGCCTGAGCTTGCTAGAACTCAGGTGGGCCAAGAACCTCATTCACAGTAGTTCTCTGAGAGCCTGTAGCCAATGAAGCTGATTTGAGCAATACAGCTGTCTAGAGCTATTGGAGTTGGCAGGAACTAGAGTGAAACTTGGGCCTCGATTTGTGAGAGACTGATGGGAGGCTGATGCCTTTGGAACTGCCTTGGGGCCACAGGAAACACCTAGGGCTGCTCTAGCTGGTTGGCACCAAAGTGAGATAGGGACTTGGGTTATGCAGGAACCTGCTGAAAGCGTGGTGCTGTGGGAGCCAATTGGATCCATAGGTGCTGCCTACAGCTGTTGTAGCCAGGAGGTACCAGGGTTAATGAGGAACTTAGATTAATAGGGACTCCTTGGGTATCTGGTACCAAGGAAGTTTCTGTGGACAATGGGAGCTACCTGGGGCTCCTACAGCTGGCTGTCACTAAGATGAGCCTGGAGCCTTGGGTCATGGGATCCTAATGGGATCTTGTATCATAAGGTTACTGATGCTGTCAGGTGCTGGGTTGAGGCAAGGTCCTTGGTTCATGGGAGCCTGCTGGGGGCCTGGTGTTGTAGAAGTTGCTGAGTGTTTCTGTTGCCCCTCCTAATGTCATTACTTTTGGATTCTCCTATTTGTCTTTTTTGATCAGCTATTCTTCCCATTCTGCTAGTGTTTCTGCTTTCTCTACTCTTAATGACTAACATTTTCCCCCCAAAATCTATATAGTTCATTTCATTTCTTCTCATCCTAACTTGCATCTGTATCCTTCATCAACATCTACACAAGCTCTAAAACTCTACCTCTCAGACACAGAGAGAACTACTATAATTTAACGAGCCCATCCCAAACCCTCTCTGCCTCGACCTGCAGAGCAGTGCTGAGTAAGTAAAGAGGGTGGGTGATGTGGCACAAGAAAAATATTGTTTAGACCTGCCTGACTGTTTTGTTCTTGGGTTGTCCTACATTCCTTTTATTTGGAAATTACTTTATAACTTTTCTTTAAAAGCTATATTTTGTTTTCTGTGTATTTTTAAAATATATTTTATTGATTTTTTATAGAGAGGAAAGGAGAGGGACAGAGAGTTAGAAAAATCGATGAGCGAGAAACATCGATCAGCTGCCTTCTGCACAGCCCCCACTGGGGATGTGCCTGCAACCAAGGTACATGCCCTTGACTGGAATCAAACCTGGGACCTTTCAGTCCGCAGGCTGATGCTCTATCCACTGAGCCAAACCGGTTAGGGCTTCTGTGTGTTTTTTAAAGATATGTTAACTTAGAATTTAGTAATTTCAAGTCCATTCCACAGAAGCCAGTTCTGTTAGGTTCCTGGATGTAAGCAACATGTTATAACCAAATTATACCTGAGCATTCCATGACTCAATTTAAGGGGTTGTGTACTACTAAAGTTATGATATATGGTAAAATATGGAAGCATTTAGAAAATAGTTTCTAGGATCTAACTGACTGAAAACATTATAAAGTTTACATATTGGCTTGTTGCTTAGCTATGTAGTGATACACTCCTTTTTTGACTTGCTCATAAATATAAGAGAAGACTAAAAGGCACAGAGTAAACACACTTAGGGAGCCCACTGAGATGTCTCAGAAAAGCACTTAATATCTTTCTAAGGAAGTTAGATGTAGAATAATTTTTCGTTTTAATTCAGAACACTTAGAATGTTTCTTCTTCCAGGTCCAAACTCTAGAATTAACAGAAAAAAAAATGAAGAAAACTACTTGGGTATTGGCAGAAAAGCAAACTCTTTAGAAGGGAGAAACTATCAGGCTGGCATCAGAACATTCCACAGTAATATGTTACCAAGTTAAGAGAAAAGTCTGATCCCAAAATACTATTCTCAGCTAGAATTTTATTTAATCACAAAGGTATCATGAATATGAACATAATCTCAAAAATGAAAGAACCTGAGGAATGAATGAATGATGAGCTAACTACCCCAATAAAGTGTTACCTCCTAATTGGCCAATGAAGTGCAAATTAAAATGAATAAAGAACGAAGAGAGAGGCCACAGCAAAGGACTGATGGACAATATTGGCTCCTTTTATTACAAAACTAAGAGTAGAAAAGTTATGAGAGTTGTGGGTATTGAATGAACCAGTTTTATGGAAATAGAAATGTTAAATTAACATGTTTACTTGAACAAAAATATATAGTAAAAGTTGACTCTTTTTTACTAAATTTGATTTCTAATGTGTTTTCTGCACATTAGTGGAATCTTTTAGAAAGTATGTCCTATCCCCGTGGTCGGCAAACTGCGGCTCACGAGGCACATACGGCTCTTTGGCCCCTTGAGTGTGGCTCTTCCTAAGCCTTAGGAGTACCCTAATTAAGTTAATAACAATGTACCTACCTATATAGTTTAAGTTTAAAAAATTTGGCTCTCAAAAGAAATTTCAGTCGTTGTACTGTAGATATTTGGCTCTGTGGACTAATGAGTTTGCCGACCACTGTCCTATCCTACAGAAACATTTTTTAAGTCCTTATGATACACTAAAAAAATTCCGAATTCTTTGAAGAGAAAAAATTTTCCTAATTTCAACACTAAGAAGGAACTATAATCAATAATTTGGTGTATTTATTTCTAGTCTTTTTCTATGCAATTTAAGAGAGTTTAGGAAATGTTTATAAAGTTTTATCCTTTATTTTTTTCTCAATTCTAGAAAATATGATTTTTCTAACATGTAATTACAATTATTCTGATTAGCTTTCTCCTAAAGATTTTACAAAACTTTTAGAAATAAAAATACAAGTAAACAAATAATCGATTAATAGTAATTACTATTTTTTAAATACTTACTATTTTCTAGGGTCAAATTTAAGAATTTGATACCTATACTTATATTTAATTCTAAGAAGAGGAAGTTATAAGTTCATGGATTGAAATTATTTACCCAAGATTACTCATTTATCTAGTATTTAAACTCAGATCATCAAAGTTGCCATGCCAGAAATGATGTTGTATATTAATCTTAGTTAAAGGTGATGATTAAGTAAATGGAAATGTGCTTATGTATGTGATATGATTAAAGTAGGAAGAGTCTAAGCAGATGACCTGCATCAATAAGATGGATGTTCTAGTGAACCAATATCTGAGCCCAATGTTGAGTATATCTCAGGAAAGAAGAAAGACGCAGGAGTAACTCACCAAAAGCAAAAAATGAAATGTAAAAATTAAAGATACCAAATTTCTAGGAAAATTTGATCAAGCATAATCTGGTTAAATGACTGAACTGGAAAGGCAGGAAGCATCCAGTATAATAATTGGGGAAGAGTGGAGCCTGAAGGGAGTTGGAGAGGGTATTCGCTGTCTAAAGTAAATGAAACCCATTAGACCTATTGGCCTCCACCATGAACAGAGGGGTAAGGAATAGAGCATGCTCAGTGTACCTAGAGGGGGCACATGGGATTGATGAGGCTTCAGGACTGAGGTTACTATGAGGAGAATTCTGTTTGTACCACCCAGGTCCCTTCAGATGTCTTACCATGTCACTGTGCCTCTGGACTGGCTTCTGTGTCCTCATGCTTAAGGACCTGCACCCCAGCCTCTCTTTGGAGGACCTCTTAAGAACTCCTGGAACTGACTTTCCTTCCTATGCAGACAGCTGGCAAGCCAGGGAATGCCTATCCTGCCAGGGCAGCTCTACGTGAATGAGTTTCTGGCTCAAGGTATTATACCCTTGCATTGTGTCTGGCAAAGTCTAAGACATAATTCACAGCCACACTGAAACTGAAGCTGAAGCTGGGGATTTTTCTGAATCTCATACCCACTAGGATTCTTCCTCTATCCAATCTCTCTTTTCCAATACTTACTGGTCACTCCCAGGAGCACTTCCGTAATAAATTACTTGCACATAAATCCTTGTCTGAGTGTCTGAATCTTGGGAACCTGACTTGAGACACATGAGTGGTGCATTTTGGGAAGTTGTGTGGAAGAAAGGTCAGATACACAGAATGAGGCCAATTTCAGAGGGCCTCGCACATCAGACAAAAGAGGGACCTCTTCCTGTGGATCACAGCAATGCCTGTTGTTTTGTTGAATGGTCAGTATTGAAGTTGGACCTACTGTTTGATTTATCCCTCTGCCATATGCTACTTCCTTTGCAAATCACCCTCTTGGATATATCCCTGCAGAGCAGATTCATATGCAGAACGGACTTGTTCCCCATCTCTAGAATTCTTTCACATACAAGAGCAATTTTCAACTTGGTTAAAGATCTTTCCTCTTCACCTTAAATGAAACTGTAACCAAGAGCCTAATATAGAAGAAGAAAAGCTGATTGATCCAGAAATAGTCTGCTCATGGAAGCTGGTTCTGACTCTTTAAGCACATAGGCAAGCAAAGTAAGTCTCAGGGTGGGATAGAGTAAATAGTTGAGAGTTAACAACTTCCATTTGAATCAATAGTTTCGTGAGCATAAAACTAAAGTGAGGGCCCTTCCAAAGGGAAGGAGCAGGTTATCTCCCCCCCAGCCCCCCACCCCCCGCCCAAAAAGAGCCCGCCCAGGTGTTGTGGTGGATGTTGAGCCAGAGCAGGGGAGCAGCGCCTGGAGCTGAAAGCCCTTAAGCCCCTGGTTGCTGGGCTGTCTGCTCTCCCATGGAATTCTGCAAAGCCCTGCCAGGGAGGGTGTCCTCAGTCTGCCTGACAGTGAAGGAGTTGATTCTTGTAGTTTATGGCTCCTGGAGATCCTCCCCTGAGTCTCCTTCCAGTAGTTTGACAATGCATCTCAGCCTCCCTGGCTATTTGGATTAAAGAAGTTCTGATCACGTAATCCAGAGGGAGCAGGAATGGTTATGCACCTGCCGCCAGCAGAACTAACTGGGCCCTTTGGGACACTCCCGTTAGGGACAGAAGAGATGGACATCACTGTTTCAGTTATCCAACGTGGGAATTCAGTTCCCTGAAACATTCGCTCTTTAATCCTCTTCTTTGATGTCACAAGCCTTTTAAGTAAGCTCTCTAATGAGCTTCATTTTACTGGCATAGAAACTGACTTTGAGCGATGCTCAGGTCTCACAGCGAGGATGTGGTATGGCTATGACCCCAATCCCAACAGTTTGGCCCAAAGGTTTGTTATGTCCACCATTACACTATAAAGCATGTCAGAATTTTTTGAAACACCTTTGGACCTGAAATTCAGGAATGGTGCAGTATCTAGTCTCCTGGACTCACATTGGAGATAAGATAAATCCCCAGTTTCAAAGCATAAAAAAGTTACTTACCAAGTCTGCTAGAGCCCACACAGGGACAAGGGTGACTGCAGTCCTCCCACTTGCAGAGCCAGCACAAGAAGTGAGCTGTCCAAACTGCTCCTTCCCTGGAGTCTACTTATGGGAGAGTCACCCAGGGATCTCTGGGAAATGTAGGTGTGGGGCCTGAGGTTGACCTTGTGTGCCTCCTTTTCAAATCAAGTCATTGGAGAAGATTAGAAAGGTATATTACATAATGAGTCCCAGCCACAGGCTGTGAGGAACATGTCCTGTGTTTGGCACAGTTCCTGCTTTTAAGGAACCTGAAGCCAGATGTCCTATGTGTAATGTGGGTTTTGGGAGGGCCCAGGAAAAGCAGATCCATTAAGCTAGAGGAGGCAGAAAACAGATGTTTCAAATCACTCTCCTTGGGTTATGATACTGTTTTGTCATCAATTTCCATGAGGCCCCTCAGTTACTATTCTCTTTCCTTTCATCTTCCATCCTCAGTCCCATTCATCACTCCCCACCCCATGAGGCCCTATATATGGTGATTGAAATGAGTGCATATATGGTATGAGTGTGATGTGTCTACGGTAGTGTGGTGGTGTTTCTGCTTGTGTTTTTAATTCACATTAATGATATTGCTCTATAAAACCTGCTGTTACTTATGCATCTCCCCCTATACTATGTTTTAAAATGTATGAGACACAATTGTTGCTTCATGCCCTCTTTTGGGCACCAATGGTTCTAGTTCATAGCTCTCCTGTCCTATTGCATGGACTTGGGAGGCCTTTCTCTTGTTTTGTGCTTATGCAGGCTAGATGAGGATGCAACTTAGTGCTCCTGGGAGCACCACTCAGCTCAGGCTGATGAGAGTTGAAGGATAAATACTCTCAAGTTCTGCCTGCTTAGGTGGGACTACTCTGGGGCATGAACAACACTGCCGCCCCTCCCACAGTCGTCCTCTCTAAGTCAGAGTCTCCCAAAGAGCTGGAACCGCTGCAGAAGCTCTTTATCAGAGATTTGAGCTTTGAAACAACCTGTGAGCGTCTGAGAAGCCTTTCTGAGCAATGGGGACGCTCACAGACTGTGCGGTGATGAGACATCCAAACACCGCGTGCTCCAGAGGCTTTGGGTCTGTCATGTGTGCCATTGTGGAGGAGGTGGGTGCAGCCATGAATGCAAGGCCACATGAGGTGGGTGGAAGAGTTGTGGAACCAAAGAGAACATTCTCAAAGACCTGGTGCCCACTTAACTCTGAAAACGATTTTTGTTCGTGGTATCAAAGAAGACACTGAAGAACATTACCAAAGAGATTATTTTGAACAGTATGGGAAAATTGAAGTGATTGAAATCATGACTGACCGGGGCAGTGACAAAAAGAAAGATTTGCTTTTGTAACCCTTGATGACCATAACTCTGTATGCAATGTTGTCATTCAGAAATGCCATCTGTGAATGGCCACCACTGTGAGGTAAGAAGAGCCCTGTCTAAGCAAGAGATGTGATGGCTAGTGCTTCATCCAGCCACGAGGTCAAAGTTGTTCTGGAAACTTCGGAGTAAGTTGTGGAGGTGGTTTTGGTGGGAATGACAACCTCGATCCTGGGGGAAACTTCAGTGGTCAAGATGGCTTTGGTGGCAGCCATGATGGTGGTGGATATGGTCGCAGTGGGGATGGCTCCAGTGGATTTGGTAATGATGGTGGTTATGGAAGAGGCTCCCTGGTTACTCTGGAGGAAGCAGAACCTGTGGAAGTGGTGGACAGGGTTATGGAATCCAGGGCAGTGGCTACGGCGAGAGTGGCAGCTGTGACAGCTATAACCATGGAGGAGGCAGAGGCAGCTTTGGCTGTGGTAGTGGAAGCAATTTTGGAGGTGGCAGAAGCTACAAGGATTTCGGCAATTACAACGATCAATCTTCAAATTTTGGACCCATGAAAGGAGAAAACTTTGATTATTTTATTTTCTCATCACCATTTATTTCCTCTATGCCCTTTTCCACCTCCACCCATCTCCCTTCACCCCTGCAATCACCACACTGTCATCTATGTCCATGAGTTCTCCTTTTTGTTCTTTTTTGCTCAATTCCTCTCCCCCACCCTCCCCTCAACCCCTGAGCTGTCTGCCTGCTCTCTATGTGTCTGTCTCTGTTTTGCATGGTAGTTCATTAAATTGAAAGGAGGAAACTTTGGAGCCAGAAGCTCTGGCCTCTATGGTGGTGGAAACCTATACTTTGCCAAACTATGAAACCAAGGTGGCTATGGCAGGTGCAGCAGCAGCAGTAGCTATAGCAGTGGCAGAAGGTTTTAATGACTTCCAGGAAACAAATCTTAGCAGGGGAAGAGAGCCAGAGACATTACAGGGAGGCTACAGGTTACAACAGATTTGTGAACTCAGCCAAGCACAGTGGTGGCAGGGCCTAGCTGCTACCAAGGCCTAGCTGTGATCTATTAGATAAATCAAAAATAAGAAAAGCAAAAGCTTTTTTAAAGAGAGAAGATTGAACTTTTCTCCTTTTTAAAAAATATGTTTTATTGATTTGAGGGAGAAAGGAAGGGAGAGAGAGATAGAAACATCACTGAGAGAGAAACATTGACCAGTTGCCTACCACACGCCCCCCACTGGGGATTGAGCCTGCAACCCAGGCATGTGCCCTGACTAGGAATCCAACCAGAGACCTTTTGTTTCATGGGTTGACGCTCAACTACTGAGCCACACCAGAGGACTCTTTCAACACTTTAAATATTTCACTTTTTGCTTGCATGGTTTCTGAAAAGAAATTTAATAAAATGTATATTTAATAAAATATATATTAAATTTAATAAAATATATATTTTGAACAATAGATATGCAGAATGGACTATATTTTGTTCAAAATAATAATAGCAACAATGTATTATGTGATTATGGCTAATTGGTAAGTGAAATGAATGACAAGTGTAATGAAGGATGTGAAGAAGGATTTGGAATACTGTACAGTATTATAAAATATCTGCATTATATATGAAGCATTACCAGATTAGTTGTGGAAGTATGCTGCAAACTCTTGGGCAAGTAATGCAAACATTTTTTAAATAAGTACAATTGATATGCTAAGAGAAGACAGACATGGAATCCTAAGATGTTATATTAAAACTAAGAAGGCAGAAAAGGCAGGAAAAAAATGCAACAAACAAAAAACAGTTAAAAATATGATAGATATGAATCCAACTACTAAGTAACCACTTAGATGTGAATAGCGTAAGTACACTAATTAAAAGACATACAATCTAGCCCTCGCTGGTTCGGCTCAGTGAATAGTGTCGGCCTGCAGACTGAAGGGTCCCGAGTTTGATTCTGGTCAAGGGCGCATGCCGGGTTGCAGGCTTGATCCCCAGTGGGGGGCATGCAGGAGGCAGCCGATCAATGATTCTCTCTCATCATTGATTTTTCTCTCTCTCTCTCCCTCTCCCTTTCTCTCTGAAATCAATACAAATATATTTAAGAATAAAAAAGACAATCTTAATTAATGAACAAAATAGATCCAGAGACATAGAGGCATGGACTAGACTGCCAAACCTCAGAGGGAAGATAGGGGTGGGTGGGAAGAGATCAACCAAAGAACTTGTATGCATATATGCATAACTCCTGGACACAGACAATAGGGTGGTGAAGGCCTGGGGCAGGGATGGGGGGGGGGGAGGAGAAGACTAGAAGGGGTCAATGAGTGGGAAAAGGGAACATATATAATATTTTCAACAATAAAGATTTTTTAATTAATTGTTTAAAATAAAAAATAAAAGACATACTATCTTCCAAGATTTAACCAGGAAGAAATAGAAAATCTGAACAGACTGATTACTAGAAATGAAATTGAATCAGTAATCAAAAAACTGCCAACAAACCAAAGTCCTGGGCCAGGTGGCTTCACAAGTGAATTCTACCAAATATTCAAAGAAGGATGAATACCTCTCCTTCTCAAACTATTCCAAAAAACAAACAAACGAAAAAAAAAACTGAAGAGGAGGGAAAGCTCCCAAACTCATTTTACAAGGCCTGCATTACCCTAATATGAAAGCCTGACAGAGTCCAGAGTGAAGAGACTGGAAAAAAATCGTTCACCTATGGATGAGGACAGTTGGGGGAGGGGGGTAAGGGTAGAGGATGGGGTGGGAACCGGGTGGAGGGGAGGTATGGGGGGAAAAAAGAGGAACAACTGTGATAATAATAATCTGAACAATAAAGATTTAATTTTAAAAAAATTAGTCTTCTAAAAAAATAAAAGAAAGAAAGAAAGCCAGACAAAGATACTACAAAAAAAGAAAGAAAGAAAATGATAAGCCAATATCCCTGATGAACATGGATGTAAAAACCCTCAATAAAATATTAGCAAACCAAATCCAACAATACATTAAAACAAATCATACACCATGACCAAATGGGATTTATTCCCAGGATACAAGGTTGGTTCAATATCCACAAATCAATTAACATGGTATAGCACATAAACAAAATGAAGGATAAAAATTATGTCATGATCAATAGATGCAGAAAAATCATTTGACAAAATCTAGGAACTGTTTATAATAAAAATTATCAGCAAAGTGGGGAGAGAGGCAATATACCTCAACAGAATGAAGGCCATATGTGACAAACCATAGCTAACATCATGCTCAACAGTAGAAAGTTAAAAACTTTTTAAGATCAGTAACAAAACAAAAATTCCACTCTCACTTTTTCCAGACAAGAAATTAAATACATCTAAATTGGAATGGAAGAAGTAAAACTGCTATGTGCAGATGACATGATACTATATACTAATTCTAGAAGAAGAAATATAAACAGTAAATAGTCAATACATACATATCCATCAATAATTGAATCTAAAAATCAAAATAAACGAACAAGGAATCTATGAACAAAGTAATGGATAAAATAGAACCAGAGTTGGGAAACATGGAATAAACTGAGAAGTGGGGAGGGGGGCAGGAAGAGATTAAAGAACTTATATGCATACGTGCGTTACCCGTGGACACAGACAATAAATAGGGGCGGGGTGGGATCCGGGTAGAGGGGGGCAATATCAGTAATACTCTCAACAATAAAGAGATAAAAAAAAAAAGAAAGAAAATTAAGAAACAGTCTAATTTGCGATTGTATCAAAAAGAATAAAATAGGCGTGCGGAACGGGGCTCGGGCGCATGGCCGCCATGAACACGGTGCTGTCTCCTGCGAACTCGCTGTTCGCCTTCTCGCTGAGCGTGATGGCGGCGCTCACCTTCGGCTGCTTCATCACCACCGCCTTCAAGGACCGGAGGTGCCGGTGCGGCTGCACGTCTCGCGGATCATGCTGAAAAATGTGGAAGACTTCACTGGACCTAGAGAAAGAAGTGACCTGGGGTTCATTAACTTCGACATAACGGCAGATCTAGAGAATATATTTGTTTGGAATGTTAAGCAGTTGTTTATTTATCAGCAGAGTATTCAACAAAAAATAACGCTCTGAGCCAGGTTGTCCTTTGGGAGAAGATTGTTCTGAGAGGTGATAATACGAAGCTGCTGTTGAAAGATATGAAAACAAAATATTTTTTCTTTGACTGATGGAAATGGTCTCAAGGGCAACAGGAATGTCACTCTGACCCTGTCCTGGAACGTCGTACCAAACGCTGGAATCCTACCTCTCGTGACAGGCTCAGGACACGTGTCTGTTCCATTTCCAGATACATATGAAATCATGAAGAGTTATTAAATTATTCTGAATCTGAACAGCATATTTTTATACTTACTGGATCTTCTCTCATTTATGTCCTCCCTTGCACCTCCATCTGTTTTTGTTTGTTAACTAAATTTTATTTTTTTTTTTGTATGAGAACTAACATCAAAAGGTTTATTTGAAGGGAAAGGTTAAAGTGCTACTTAAACTTAACTTTACAATCAAAACAAAGAAAGGCCACCGGAGTGGGGTATTAGAAAAGCGCACTTTAGGATTTGTAAGTTTATCTTTGATGTGTTCCTGGTATCGCCATTCTTTTTTTTTTTTTTTTTTTTAATTGATTTTTTACAGAGAGGAAGGGAGAGAGATAGAGAGTTAGAAACATCGATGAGAGAGTAACGTCGATCAGCTGCCTCCTGCACATCTCCTACGGGGGATGTGACCGCAACCCAGGTACATGCCCTTGACCGGAATCGAACCTGGGACCTTTCAGTCCGCAGGCCAACGCTCTATCCACCGAGCCAAACCGGTTCCGGCGCCATTCTTCTTAATGGACGATAAGGTGAGCAGGGAGGGTCTCTGACATTTTCAGGGGCCTGTGGAACTCTGTTCTAGGCCTCTAGTCAGTGTACATTCACCCTGGCAGTGGTGCAGAAGTAGTCATTCCTTTTATCTCTCTCAGGGGATGTCTGAGACTGGACACATTCACACAGGCATTTGTGAGAAGCCTGATTTACATACAAAATAGCCCAAGTGGTGAGATTTTGTTCCCTATGTCTTAGGGAGGGCCATAATGCGTTTTTCTTACAGCTGACTCGCACCTTTCTCCACGTAAAGACTAAATACCTCCATCTATGCTGTAAATCATCCTAACTCATTCTGAAGAGTCTCTTGTCAACCCAATGTGTGTCTTTCAGTGCTTTCTCTGGAACGTTCCAGGTGTCCTGTGTGTGGTTTTAGCATTGCCGTTGAAGGTGGACATGTTTGCATGGTCCCTCTGGGTGAAGTTTCTCTAGTGAGCATGCCTAGTGCCACTGAGGGCTGATTATTTAAAACGTTCTGCAGGTCCCCATTTTAATAGCCATTGGGGTGATACTTGGTGTGCTTTCCCATGTGCAAGCACTCGAATATGTTACTGTAAGTTATCCTCCATGAGCTGAAGAGGTCAGCAGTGCAATGTCAGCTCTTGGCAGACGGAGAAACAAGCCCAGAGGTTGACTGAATGGAGCTGTTACATAGCTCACAAGGACGGGAGTTAGACCTGGAACTCAGATCTGGTTCTCTCAGCTTATCTTTCCTCTTAAGACTAAGCAAAGATCACATGTAATTTCATTACATATTTTGTCGCCCTGGACACCCTGTGTACCACTCCTAGAAGGGCTTTCCATCCCATGTGGAAGTAATTTTACTTATGTTAAAAGTGTAAGAATCCAAATGTATAAAAATGACTTAGAGATTAAACTCATGATAATACAAAAAAAAGAGAATAAAATACCTAGGAATCAATTTAAATAAGGCTAAAGACCTGTACTCAGAAAACTATAACATTGCTGAAAGAAATCAATGAGACACAAAATAAATGGAAAGATATACCATGCTCATGGATTGGAAGAATTCACATTGTTAAAATCTCCATACTACCCAAAGCAATTTGCAGGTTCAAAACAATCCTTATCAAAATACCAATGGCATTTTTCACAGAATTATAAAGTTATGATCTTTATATTTAAAAGTTTCCTTTATCTGATCATTGTCAACATATTCATTTATATATTTTAGATTTTTCTTTATGATTTCATTTTTACAGGTAATGTTTTGATCTATCTGGGAATTTATTTTGGCTCTTGTTAGAGATCCATCTCACCCTATTCCCCAAATGGCTAGCCCAGTGGTCGGCAAACTCATTAGTCAACAGAGCCAAATATCAACAGTACAATGATTGAAATTTCTTTTGAGAGCCAAATTTTTTAAACTTAAACTATATAGGTAGGTACATTGTTATTAACTTAATTAGGATACTCCTAAGGCTTAGGAAGAGCCACACTCAAGGGGCCAAAGAGCCGCATGTGGCTCGCAAGCCCTAGTTTGCCAACCACGGGGCTAGCCAATTGCCCAAAACCATTTATTGCATCATCTGTCTTTTCCCCATTTAATTGAAATGTGGTTTTTATTCTGTTGTATATTCTTACATGTATTTGGAGATATTTCTCTTGTATTTCATTGACCTGTTTCTCTTCCTGCCCCAGCAACATGTTATTTTAGCTACCTAGTTTTATAACAAGTTTTAACATCTGGCAGGCTAGTTTTTAATTCTGTTTGGACAAGTTGACTTTCTGAACCCTGTGGGATTTCTAACATGATATCAGAAGGTTCAGTAAGCAGTACCCAAAGAGAAGCCAACAAATTCATTCTATTGAGCAAGACAGTAGGAGAGGTATTTCCAGGTATTTCTGGTATTAGTGATAATCTTAGTCTCAATGTGGACACCGTCAGCACTTTGATTAAAATTATTATACTTGTTTAAACTGGTAGCCTGTGAATCACTTGGGAATGAACAAAACTGCTCTAATAAATTGCTCTAAATCAGTCCAAGTTGAAGAAGAGCTCACCAGATTTTCAAAACCCATTTTTCTCAAAAGTAATTTTTAGCTTACCCACAGTTTTGTCTCTTCTTGTAGTCTTTAATCAACAATTGAATCATTCATGTATGTAAATATTAATTATAAAACATGTTGGCATAATAACCCACTACAAAAACCATAGCATGTGGGAACAACTGATTTAAGGCATTTTAAGAATAATAAGAATTGCAAGAAACCCATGGGACAGGTAGAGAGCATATATCATAAAGAATTATTTTATACTAGAGGCCCAGTGCATGACTAAATCATGCGCATGTAGGGTCCCCTAGGCCTATCCTGCCATCAAGGCCATGTCCACTGCCCCCGACACCTCGCATGCTCCGCGGACGATGCTGCCCCTTGCCCTCCACCAGATGCTAGGTTCTCACCTTCCCTGGGCCTGGCATTCACCCACTTGGAAGATGCCTGTAGGCAGCAGCCCCATTGTGGAGCCGCTCTCGGCGCCCTCCTCTTTGGCCATGACCCGCGGGCCGTGCCATCTGGTATCAGGATGCCGGGATGTCCTTCTGCTCCACCGCCTCTGCTCGGGTAGTAACCGCTGCCGCCACCACAGTCACCGTGTAAGAGTAAAGCCAGCAGGCTGGTGGCACACGCGAGTGCACACTCCCTTACACTCCCCCCGACTCCCGCATCTCTCGAAGGTTAGCCCCGCCCTGTCGAATCCAGCCAATCCGGGAGCCCTGCTGCCCCACCTCTAGCCAATCCGCTCGCCCACTGGCCTCATACAACCCCCCTCCCCTGCAACTGCCTTCCCAACCACCCCGGAGGCTCTCAGTCTTTTGAGCCAGTTCTGGAGCCCGGACCTTGCAACCCCATGAAGGCGGGGAGGGCCACCTAACACACCAGGAAACTGAAGTCGGAGGCTGAGTGTGAGCGCAGCTCGGCTCTGTTCCCTCCCATGGAGCCTGTCCTATCCCTCTGCGTCAAGTGCTCAGGTCCTGCCCCTCCCTGACGTCAAGGGCCTATTCTGCCTCCCCACCGCCCGCTGGCGCCCGCCACCCACCGCCCGCCGCGCCCTGGCTCTGCTCCCACCTCCCGCCTCCGCTGCCTCTACTTTGCTCCCTTCTGCAGCACTTGGCTTCCTTCTATGTTGTCTTCAGTCTTTGCTCCCAGCTGGTATATGCAAATTAACCGCCATCTTGGTTGGGTTAATTTGCATATAGTCGCTCTGATTGGCTGGTGGGCATAGTGAAGGTACAGTCAATTAGCATCTTTGTCTTTTATTAGTGTAGATACTTATTTAAACCCAGTAAAAATAGGTGTTTCTGCATTCTAGTTTGTATTCATTGGGTTCATAAAATGAAGGTCTTCTTTTTAAAAAATTTATCTTTATTGTTGAAAGCATTACAGATGTCCCCTTTATTTGTGTTTTTTTCCCATTGACCCCCTCCACCCTGCACCTGCCCCTCCCAGCCTTCACCACTCTATTGTCTGTGTCCATGAGTTATGCATATATGCATAAAAGTTTCTCCATTAATCACTTCTCACCCACCACCCACTCCGCCTTCTCTCTGAAATGTCTTCTTTTTAATTGGTCAATATTTGAGATTCATCTGGATATTTGATAAGTGGGGCTCTCAGTCATAAAGAGAATAGGTTTGTGGATTCTGAAAGTCATCCCTAAATATAACTCAAGCCATATTGTAGTGCCCTTTGAATTTTTTGGTTTATTTTATGGCATTTTCCTGTGTCCTAAAAAATACAAAGCCAAGGCACCTAGCACACTGTCTGTCATACAGTGGGGTCACCTGGTGGACATGGCTCAATGGTTGAACGTCAACCTGTGAAACAGGAGGTCACAGTTCAATTGCCGGTCAGGGCATATGCCTAGGTGGCAGGCTCTGGCTCAATCCCCAGTGTGGGGTGTGCGGGAGGCAGTGCAGAAGGCAGCTAATCAATGATTCTCTCTCATTGATGTTTCTGTCTCTCTATCCCTCTTCCTTCCTCTCTGAAATCAATAAAAATATATTTAAAAAGAAAAGGAATTTACATTCATTATTTGGAAACTTCTATGGGATAAAAGGAGATACTTGGGGGTATTGTAAAACAACTTTCCAAGTGAGTAGTCAACTCATTATCTTTCAGTCAGGAGGACATAGAACACACATGTTAGAATGTACATGCCTGCGTGCACACACATACACGCACAGCTTCCAGAGACAATGGCATTATTTCACACTAGAAGCCCGGTGCATGAAATTTCATGCACTAAGAGGGGTCCCTCAGCACCGCCTGTTCCCTCTTGCAGTCCGGGACCCTTCACTCCTTACTGCCTGACTGCAGCAGAGGCAGGAGAGGCTCCAGCCATCGCCACTGCATTCACCACCCTCATCAGCCATGAGTCGTGAGCCATGAGCACAGCTTCTGGCTGAGCGGTGCTCCCCCTGTGGGAGCACACCGACCACCAGGGGCAGCTCCTGCATTGAGCGTCTGCCCCGGGTTGTCAGTCCACGACATAGCGACCGGTCATTCCGCTGTTCAGTCGATTTGCATATTAGGGTTTCATTATGTAGGTTTCTTTTCTCTCTAAACTTCAGAGCACTGATGGTTAAATGTTTTGCATTCAGTAATTCATAAGCCTATTCTGCCAGATGTGGATGGTTGAGTGTCTATACAGTCTCATTACTGAGTATCTGCATAGCAGCTCTCACTTTTCACCAAGAAGCAACAAGCTGTCAATTAACCAGTATGTGTATGTCTCCAAGCACCCTGTTAAAACACCAAGAAATATCGTGTTAAATGCCAAATTAGGTTCTAAAAATTATGTTTTAATAGATGGGAGAAATGGGCCTCCACTGGGAGCTTCACCCTACCGGCGATTTCAGGGTGAGAAAAGAACTACTGTTTCCAAAATTTCTTTGTGAAAAGGATTCACATGGCCCTCAACTATTTTAGGGGATTTGGTGCAGGTGTGGTTGCCCCAAAAGGGCAGAGGAGCTCAGTGAGGAGAGCAGTGTGCTGGGACAGAGCCTCCCCAGGGGACAGAGCAAAGGAAATTTTTATTCGCTGCCTTGAGTGTGGAACACTGGGGAGAAGAAATAATGTTTCAAATGGATATTGGGAAAGTTTTCCATAAGATGCTTATTATATAAAATCCCTTTATTTCTCCCTTGCAGCGGTTCTCAACCTGTGGGTCGCAACCCCTGAAAATACATCCTGCATATCAGATATTTACATTACGATTCATAACAGTAGAAAAATTACAGTTACGGAGTAGCAACGAAAATAATGGTTGGGAGTCACCACAACATGAGGAACTGTATTAAAGGGTCGCGGCAGGAAGGTTGAGAACCACTGCTAGAGGATGCATAATAAAAATCAACTGTATTCTGTTGAAATAAGACCATCCAAATCTGTAGAGAGTTTTTATAGAAATTTATTTGAGTCAAACAGAGGATATGCCTGGAAGCAAGATCTCAACAGACTGAGAAAATGCTTCTCAGAAAAGTGGTTTGCAGCTTCATATATCATATATATATATATATATATATATATATATATATATATATATATATATATATATATCAGAGAGGAAGGGAGAGGGAGAGAGATATAGAAACATCAATGATGAGAGTGAGTTATTGATCGGCTGCTTCCTGCATGCCCCCCATTGCGGATGAAGCCTGCAACCCGGGCATGTGCCCTGACCGGGAATTGAACCCTGACCTCCTAGTTCATAGGTTGATGCTCAACCACTGAGCCAGGCTGGACGGGATGCAGCTTCTTTTGTGCATTTAGAATTAAGAAGATTACATGGAAGTGGGAGAAATTGAGGTGAGGAATTATGTGTTTTCTTGAGGGTATTTTCACTTCTGAGAGGTCTGAAAAGAGGCATTTCCAAGGTGTTTAGTTAACCTGATGCCCAGAAACAATGGACAGGGCTTGCTTTCAGTAAAGATTAAAACTTTTACTAAAGAAGTTCTGTGCCTGGTGTGTGACTACCCACCATGACCTGCCAGGTAGGAATTTATGATCAGATCACCCTGTGAGGTTACTTTCAGTTCGATTTATTACAGCACCACCCCCTCTTCTTGTGCACAGATGCATGTATATACATGTGTCTCTCCTAAGAGGATGATTGTGATGTTTATATCTCAGTACTTATTTTTATTTTCCTTAGGTTTTTGCATTAGCCAGGACTTCTGGAATAATGTTAAAGAAGGAAATTTAAAAAAAAAAAAGAGAGAGAGAGAGAGAGAGGGAAGGTGGAAGTTAAACAGGCAATAATTTTGTAGTTTAGTAAGTCTAACTCTGGGTACACTTATGTAAATATTGGGAAGTATAACTTCTCTTTGATTAATAAAATATCATAAGCTTATCTGAACACAAGAGTGAAATATATGTGCACCACAACCAAATATGAGTATAAATCTGCTCCATAGATTGCTTACTTTAGTAAGAATATTTTTTTCTAAGACTCTGTGTCACCAAAGCATAAATTAGTATAATCAACACAAATACACAAACACACAATTTTGTTTTCTGTCTTAAATTTTTAATTGAATTTACAGAATAATTTACAACAATGTCAGATGTTTAACCTTTGAAAGAATAAACCTTTACGTTGATTCCCTTGATGTGGATGAAAAACCTGAGTTATACTGGAATTAATTTAACTGGGTTTTTAATTTAAATGGGTTTTCTCTTTGAAGCATCTCATGGCGTGGATAGAGAGCTGGCTTCACTTAACTCTGTATAAGTCCTTCTGCTAATGGAACACACATTGGCAAGATCACACTCACTTTTCCTACATACAGATGACATCAGGAAATTTTTAAAAATTGGCATTATTTTATAAAAAGTTATTTGTTCCAAATGAAAAGATTCACTTCAAAATGATTGGTAATCAGAGCTTCTGTAGCTGCAAGTTTTAAATCTCATTGTAGGCACAATGCTTAAAAAAACACACAACAACTATCCTTTAAAATATGCTTATTCTGGAAATATAGATATTCTGGTAATCTCATTTTCAACAATGAAGACTCCTCTCTATAGACTCCAAGTTCTGAGGGAGAGGCAGGGTAATGAGTGAATCAGAAAAAATTAGGAAATAGAAAGGCAGGTCCAGAATAAATGTTGAATGCCATAAACTCTTAATCCACAAGTCTAAGAGTTCAATGAAATTCAGCCTATGAACACTTACTAAGCACTCTTTGTGTGACATGCAATGGACAGCAGAGGATAGAGAGTGACAGAAATCCTTTGACCAAACTGTCATCAGCCTCCTGAACCTTCTTCTAGTCCAGGGGTGGGCAACCTTTTTGTGAGTGCGTGCCCAAACCAGCAAAATCTCTGACTCAAAATTCTTCTGTGTGCCAACCCTAATTTTTTGAGAACATGTTACGCCTACTTGATATCTCTTAAGGTGTACATACCTATGAAGAAATAATAAAATTCATTCGAGTGACAAAAACACCGTATATGATGATGAAAAATACATTTATTTTTTAATGTATACATGTACACTGATAGCCCGACAGAAAACTTTATGACTCCATTTGATATTATCAGTGGGACTTTTGCTGCTGCATCACTGATGACAGAGATTTTATATCTGGTTTATATTTCGTGACCTTCAGAGATATGCACGAGCTACTACTTTCATCCGTCAGGCTACTCCTATTATGAGACTTAACAAAATTCATCACTGAGAACAAAGATTCACAAGCGTATGTGGATGAAAACATGGAGAGTAACGCTGTTGCGAAGTTTTTTAAACAGGAAAAGTTTTCTGGAATGGCATTCCAAGTCCTCAATAGTTTGTTTTTTACACTTCTCTTTGGTACTCCTGTCTCTAATCGCTTTTTTTCAATGTTTTCCAAGTCAACTCTAAGGTCAATAAATTTCTACTTCCAAATTGAGCTACTCTGAAATTCAATCAACTGCATTTCAAAGTCACTCATGTCTATCCATGAAAACATTTGTAAGTTTAGTTCCTCCAGTTTCATGCTGTCTGGAAACCTCATGAATTTTGCTGTATCTTCCAGTTCTCTGAATTTCACAAATCTTGAGAAGAACTGCTCAATAGTTGACTCAATGATGTTTAAAAACAGCTTTTGAAGGCTTTGACAGTCTGTTCTGTCATCTTTTTGGAGGCCTTTAATGTGCCTCTTGAGGTTTGGGAAATATCTAAATCTCTCACCATCCACATCCCTCTTAAAGACTTCCAGTTTCTTTTCAAAAGCCTTCATGTAACCAAACATAACATCAAATGTCTTGCCAGTTCCTTGTAATTTAACATTTAAGTCATTCAAATGTTCAAAAAAATTGTAAATGGAAGATTATAGGAGAGGATTTCACGTGCCAGCAAAAGTTACTGGCATGCCATGTTTGACACGCGTGCCAGGGGTTGCCCACCCCTGTTCTAGGCCCATCTGTGTTCTCCCTTGTAAAATTCTATGTTAGCAAGAACCCTGTTAAGTCAGTTTAGCCAGAGTCTCCCATCCTCCGTCTCTGAGCACCCTCAGCATCTAACTGGGTTCCTCATCCTCCACCACCTCTCCGGTGGGGTTCGATCACCCTTGCTGTCATCAGCATAGATACTGTTAGGCCAGTCTAGTCAGGGTCTCCATTACCATTGATGTTTCCTTTCAGTGATTGCGTATTTTCTGACCCCCACCCTGCTCCTTGACTGCCAATTCCCACTTTCCGATGCTGCATTCACAACTGAGCCTGGTTCTATACTGTCTTCTCTTCCTCCCTATGGCAATAGTCCCAAATAAAAGTTTTTACTGCTTTAATACTGTCCACCTCTGATTTTTCTTTGCCAGGAGGAACATTAAAAATTCCACACTGAGCAAAAGGAAGTGCCAAATGTATTTGACAAACAGGCAGCGTCTGCTTTAAGAAGTATTAAGGAATAATGATAAGGTGGAGGTAGGTACTTTTTTATCTGGGTTCTTTCGGTGCTCTGTAGGTGACTGGTCCCCTGATAGTTGTGGGAAATGGCTTTGTAAAATTTTACCTAGATTTTAAGCCAAACTAAATCATGTTGTTGACACTGAGATGGTAGGAATGGGTTACATAATTCCTGGTGCCCCAAATTCTGCCCTCATAACTCAGTTCTGGGATCTGCAACTGAGCTGTGCATATACAAGCCGTTCCCGGCAACAGATACATAATTGCCTTCTGGGAAGGTCCTCTGCCTCATCTCTGTCTTCAGGCACGGGGTGGATGAAATATCTGAAATATTAACGAGTAGAATAGACTCTATTAATAATGAAAAAATGAAAATAGCAACATGTGAAAAGAGAGAATGTGGTTCATTGAGGTGCCAGCTCCCTGGGCAGTGCGTAGCCGCCCCTGATTGTTCTGTGGGAAGGCAGTGCACCCAGTACTGGCAGATGGAGACATCCTGTCACAGAGAGAAAGCAGCTGGAGGAATGATTGAAATTGCTGTGCTGGTGTCAGAGGAAGAGAAGCCTTTTTCAAGGAAAGAATGATCAATGTTTTAATATGAATGCTTTTGCATTTCGAAGCACCTTGTGGGATGATTGGCAGAAGGAGCCTCAGCATCCTGGGGGTGGAAAAAACTGGGGACTCTTGGAAGACTCTGAGGACAGTTCTAAACATCTTTCTCCACTCATCACTCTCGGCATCACATCTCTACTGGAGACAGTGTGGGGTCCCTGCCAGAAGAGAGTCTAAGACAGAGGCGCTCAGAAATGTTCATTGAGTAGGAACTTAGCACTGTGCTGGTTGCTGGTAATCGTGATGAATATGATAGACCTGATCCTTGCTACCATGGGACTCACAGTTTAGTGGGGAAGACAAGAAGTAAACAAGTCAAATCGAAGTAAACAAGTGTGAACTACAAAAGGTTAAGTAAGAGGATGTGACTGAAGCTCAGAAGAGGGGATCTAACTAAGTGTGTGTGAGTGGATGGGGGAGGCGGTGGTCAGGGAAGGCTTCTCAGGGGAGAAATGACTAAGCTACCACCTGAAGAATGAATGGGGTTTAAACAGGAGATGGGATGAGGGTGGAGTATTCCAGGCAGAGGGAATTCCAGGGCCATAGAATTCCCTTGCAGTGGACATGGACATCATTCATTTTTATTTTGTTGCTAAGCGTCTTTTCCCCTGATGTGAAGTGCTTTTGGGGATGGGAATACTCCACCAGATATCAGCCCGCATTCTGGATTGAGCTTTGGAATGTTTCACAGTTTTTCTTTGTGACTGGGATATAATTAGAACAGGGTCCTACAACTTTCCTAAATGGATTTTTGTAATCTTGGTATTTGGGGACCATATTTATGGCTCTGAGCCATCAAGATTGGGCCTTACTGCATACTTTATCAAGCCCAGGGTCCTGGAGATCACTGATTAAGGTCACAGGCAAATGCCAAAGCTCACTGTGTTCCCTTTCATGAAAATTGGCTCACTACTTGTTATAAAAGGACTAGAGGCCCGGTGCACAAAAATTTGTGCACTTGGGGTGGGGGGCCCCTCAGCCCGGCCTGTGCCCTCTCACAGTCTGGGACCCCTCGGGGAATGTTCACCTGCTGGCTTAGGCCTGCTCCCCGGGAGGATCGGGCCTAAGCTGGCAGTCAGACATCCCTCTGGCAGCCTGAGAGCCCTAGGGGGATGTCCACTTGCCAGTGGGGAGCAGGCCTAAGCTGCAGTCGGACATCCTTAGCGCTGCTGAGGAGGTGGGAGAGGCTCCCACCACGACCTCTGTATTGGCAGCCGTCAGCCTGGCTTATGGCTGAGCAGAGCTCCCCCTGTGGGAGCGCACTGACCACCAGGGGGCAGCTCCTGCATTGAACGTCTGCCCCCTGGTGATCAGTGTGTGTCATAGTGACCAGTCATTCTCAGTCATTCTGCTGTTAGGGTCAATTTGCATATTACCTTTTTATTATATAGGATGAGGGGTATTAAGGTTTGGAAGGGTTTTGCATGGGAGTGGCATGTGAACTATATTACAAAACCAGAGGCTCTTAGCCTCTATCAACTTTTTAAAATTGTGCTAAAATACACATAACTTAAAATTTACCGTTTTAATCATTCCAACTCTACAGTTCAATTGTGTTAAGTATACTCACACTATTGTGCAACCAATCTCCAGATGTTTTATATCTTACAAAACTGAAAGACTATAGACATTAAACAACAACTCCCCATTCCCTTTACCGGCAACTCCATGTAGCTGCCATCCTACCTTGTGTTGGTGTTCATTTCACTACTCCAGATACCTCATTTAAGGGGAGCCTTAAGGAGTTTGGGCATTTGTGTGTGTGCATGTGTGATCAAATTATTTCACTTAGTGTAATGTCCTCAAAGCTTATCCATGTACTAGCATGTGTCAGAATTTCATTCCTTTTCAAGGCTGAATAATATTTCATTGTAGTATATGCCAGATTTTGTTTATCCATTCATCCATTGATGGACACTTACTAGTAGACTAGTGCTGCTATGAACATGAATACCCAAACATCTTTTCTTGATCCTGCTTTCAATTTTTTTGAGTATATACTCAGAAATGGACATGCTAGATCTTATTTTATTTCTCATTTTTTGAGGAATCTTCATATTGTTTTCCAAAGCAGATATACAATTTATATTCCCACCAATAATGCACAAGCCTTCCAATTTCTCCATGTTATTGGACAATATTTATTTTGTGTGTTTTTTATAGTAGTTGTCCTAATGGGTATAAGATGATAGAATCATTGTAATTTTGACTTTGATTTTCCTAATGTTTAGTGATGTTGAGCATCTTTTTACGTGATTTTTGGCCACTTGTATATAAACTCTGGAGAAATATACATGCAAATCCTTTGTTCAACTTTTAATTGGGTTATATGGTTTCATATTGTTGAGATGTAAAAATTATTTATATATTTAGATATTAATCTTTATTAAATATAGTATTTACAAATAGTTTCTCCCATTTCTTAGGTCATCTTCTCACTTTGTTGATTGTGTCCTTTAATGCACAGAAGTTTTTAATTTTGAAGTAGTCCAATTTATCTATTTTTACTTTTTTTTTCCCATTCATCCTCAATTACTAATCTGTTTTTTTGGCAAGGTTTGTCTGCTCTAGAGCAGGTTGCAATGTAATGATATCAAAAGAATCTCTTTAAATTGCCTCTAACGTATTGTAGTTTCACATAAAAGAAAACGAAGTAGCAGTGCCAGTGTGTGAGACTTTCTAGGTCTGCTCCTCATGTGTCCTTGGCAGGACACGTCTTCCCGGATACAGGGAATAGGACACAGTGTGGGACCATATGCTCACAGAAGTGATGGTGGCTTAATTGCAGCAGGGGCAGAGAGGCGTTCGGATGGTGTGAAGTGGTGCTGAGCAGTTGGCAGGTGTGTTTGGGTGTGGGAGAAGAATTTGCATTTGGATAAGATCCTGGATCTGAGGGTGGAAACTAGAGATTAGATGAGCAGGTGCTGATGAGGTTCAATGCTAAAAAAAGAAGGAGAAGGAGAAGGAGAAGAGAAATCAGACTGAGTCATGGAGAAGGAAATCCACCAGAAAATGGAAGTTGTGGAGGTGGAACAGGACTGGGAGGGGTACTGAGAGCTGATAGAAAGTCTGTAAAGCAGAAAGTCTAAATGTGGAATCTGGAAGTAGTAGATGGTACTTAAACAGACTAAAAACAAACAAGAAAAATAAGAATATAGAACTCACTTCTATACAGTAAGAAGAACAGCATCCCATCCCCCTTTTTAGAGGAAGTTATAAGAATGTGATAACAAAATTATGACAATTACATGAAGGAGAGTACAAAAGAGATAAACACAAAAATATAGGGAAATAGATTATTTATTTATTTATTTATTTATTTATTTATTTAAATGAGAAGGGTAAGAATAATTTTGGAGCATCTGAATCATCTATATTTATTTCTGGAACACATAAATAATTGTCCCAGTGGTCTTTTTAAAGCTAGAATTTATTTTACCCTTTTCTCTTGAGGTATTGACTACATACCATGGTGTACCGGTTAATAATGCGGATTTTTTTCAATAGCTGGAGTTACACATATGTTGATATGTATGCGATTTGATATGTATGCTATTTTTTTGTATTGACAACAAGCTTCAAAACTTCATATATCAAATTTGCTGAAGGTGTTAACATCATAGATATTTTTATGCTTAAAAATGTTGAATTTCGTGCCAAACAAAGAGCATTTGCGGGAAGTTTTAATTTGTGACTTTATTTTGAAGAAAAGTGCTGCTGAAAGTTATTGTATACCTCGGGAAGCTTATGGTGAATATGCTTCATCTCAAGATACTTGTGAACGCTGGTTTAAGTGCTTTAAAAGTGTTGGTTTCGATGTGAAAGACAAAGAACGTCCAGGTCAACCGAAAAAGTTTGAAAACCAACAATTACAAGCATTATTGGATGAAGATGGGTGTCAAACTCAAAAACAACTTGCAGAAAGATTAAATGTTGCTCAGCAAACAATTTCTGATCATTTACAAGCAATGGGAAAGATTTTAAAGGAAGGAAAATGGGTGCCACATCAACAGAACGAAAGACAAATGGAAAACCGAAAAGTCATCAGTAAAATGTTGCTTCAACAGCACGAAAGAAAGTCTTTTTTGCATCAAATTGTGACTGGCAATGAAAAGTGGATTTATTTTGAGAATTCCAAATGCACAAAATCATGGGTTGATCCAGATCAACTATCAACATTGACTGCAAGGCCAAATCACTTCAGAAAGAAGACAATGCTCTGCATTTGGTGGGATCAGGAAGGTGTGGTGTGTTATGAGCTTCTAAAACCAGGTGAAACAGTTAATACTGAATGCTACCAACAACAAATAATCAATTTGAACCACTCTTTGATCATGAAACAACCAGAATGTGCCAGAAGACACAGCAAAGTAATTTTGCTTCATGATGACACACCATCACACACTTCAAAACCACTTAAAGACACATTAAAAGACCTTGCCTGGGAAGTATTAACCCACCCGCTGTATTCACCAGACCTGTCGCAATAACTGAATGCTGCCATGGTAGAGCCAGAGCAGTCAGATGATGCATAAGTGAGTGAGCATGGCTATTTCCCAATAAAAGCTTATGAACACTGACATCTGAACTTAATATAACTTTCATGTACAATGAACTGTCATTCATCTTATTTTTTTAAATCTTAAAATGTAAAAACCATTGTTAGCTTGCAGGGTGTGCAAAAACAGGTTTGGGTCATATGTGGCTCATGAACTGTAGTAACTTGTACTCTATACTAAGAAGAGATTTTATTTTATTCACTTGTCAGCATTTTTCTCAGTGTTTTTTCCCTAAAGTTTTATTAAATAAATTTGGAGGTCTATATTCCAGATCCTTTTTATTTTCTGAGGCTCTTCCTACCACTTGTAAGAGAGAGATGTTATTTTTATTAACCCAGAATATGCGGCTTTTTTACAGTGGCAAAATGAATTATTTTTCAAAAGCACCAGTCAGGTTTAAATTTAGAGTTATGTCTTTTTAAGTAAAAACTAGATTTTCATCCTCTGAGGAAAATTTTGAGAAAATGCCAAACATAATTCTTGGCTCATAGCAGGTACTTAGAATTTGAATTGATGTTTATATGATGATATTTCTGGAACATCCCATTTTTTCAGATATGAAATGCTGTACTAAACTTCACTAATTCAGACTAATCAAAGGGGTCAGTCAAATTGATAATACAATATGAAGTTTATCTGATAATAAAGTTGGTTTAATTATTTTCAGAAAACTAATCAACTTCATGGTTTAATGTAAATGAGTATGTCTAAATTGATTAAGGATACTTAAACATAATTAAGTTCTTCATAGGCATAAATTATTTTCTTTAAAAATCATTCTTATATTATGTACTTAAGCTAGCCAAAAAGAGCTTGGCAATGCAAAATAAAAATGAGGTTTAGCATAGTATATTCAAATGCTCTTAAATACCAGTATGAATGAATGGACATGCTTTTCTGAGGTTTAAAGTGTCTCAAGGTACATCTTGACACGTGCTTTTCAGATTTAATAACTTTGGAAATATGACAAGATGTCTTTGGTTTGTAGATAATGTGATGTTGTGAGAAAAAACTATTTTCTAACCTTTCCAAAAAAGAAGTATTATTGTACCTTTCAGATTGCTAAAGAAAGAGTAAAAACCGAACATGATCTCTGATCTGGAAGTTGTTGGTGAAGAGAGGGAAAAGGGAAGACTAAAAGTCTAACAGAAAACAGGGTTAATATAATGACTTCGTTGGTTGACAGGACTCAAGGTATAGCATTCATGTTCCCCATCCAATTAAAAAATCAGTTGAAAAAGAAAACAATGGAGTTAGGTTTTAGGGGAGACCAAATTATCAGCTTTACAAAGGGTACGCTGATAAAGGAGATTGTGACTTACACTTGTAGCCAATCACCTTTCTAACACTGAGCCCCATCGTTAGAAAGCTTTCTCAGCTAGTCACTGGTCATCGCCCACTGAGGCAGGCCTTTGTACATATTCAGCATAGAAGACCATGCAGAGCATTACACCAATGAATGTCCTTCCAGGTGGAAGGGATTCAGAGATAAAAGGAGAGAAGATACTCGGTGAGGTAAAGGGTAGGTACTCATAGATTTTAGTTTATTCTGCAGTTGGAAAATGTTCAGGTTGCAGGTTCAACACCCGGTCGGGATGAGTACGGGCATATGGGAGGAAACTGATTAACTGATTGACTTTTCTCTCTCTCTCTCTCTCTCTCTCTCTCTCTCTCTCTCTCTCTCTCTCTCTCTCTCTTTCTCTCTCTCTCTCCCATAAAAAAACACACACACATATCCTCAGGTGAGGATTTAAAAAAAGAGTTACAAGACAGTAATATATGCTAATTAACACTTCTATATTATTTGGATTTTCTAAAAACAAAGTAGAAAGTTAAAGTTTCATTCTCTTCTAATTTACCTTCTTCTTCCTTCCTTCCTTCTTCTTTCCTCCCTCCCTTCCTTTCTTATACAAAATCGATAACACTACAGCATGCTTTTTTTCACACAGCATAATACATCTTTTCAGGTCAATACATAAAATCTACAGAGGTCATTTTGAGTTGAATTCTGACACTCTGCCACATCATAATTTGACATCTAAATTGATCCAGCTCAGCAACCTTACAGTGTTCGCTCAGGGAGCTTAGTCACACCCCCCAAATGACCCAGCTGAGTTTAGAGCACTGGCCTCCTGACTCAAGCCAATGTTCTTTCTACTCTACTAATTGTTCACTTGCCCCTCGGTGAGAAGTAATGTACTAGATCCTTTCTTGGTGATGAATTTTAAAAGGGGGGTATGCATGAATATTGTGGGTTCCTTCCTGGGTTAATATTTTATATGATGGAGGAAAAAATCTGGAGGCTTTGCACCATAATGACAACTTTGCCAACTTCTCTGTAGGCCCCAGAATTGGCCAGATCTCATGTTATGGTTAATAAAGGAGAGAAGCCATTCCATAGCTATTAAGAGATTACAATGTATGCTTCATATTTTTCAAACACCAAAAAGGAAAATGGACTCCGTGGACCCAAGTGCAATAAATGAATAAAGCAGAAATAACCACAGCTCTAGCCAAGTTCTCACAGGAACTGTGCACAAGTCCCTTGCTCACAGCAAATTCATATGCTGTTCTGAGGAAATCTTAATTCCATCGTTAACCCACGTAAGACAGTAAATCAACTTACAACATCAGTGTGACACATGCTCCACAGCTCTGGCAAGATTTAGAGTTTAATCTTCAACGTGCTTCCTAAGCTTGCCTGTCAACTTCTGGTGGGGCAGGTGAGTGTTTTGTGATTTGGATGCCACAAAGCACGTTGGAGGGTGTGGGACGTTGCAGCCATGTGTCCCAGGCTTCATCGACATTCTGCTTGCGTGGGAGAAAACAGATGTTTTGGAAACATTAATTGTGTCTTCATACTGCATAGATATTTCTTAGCCAGGTCCATCTAAGAAAACACTTTGAAATATCTGTTGTGCACCATGCTAAAACCTTCCGTCTTGCTGAATCACAAACAGCCTTGGTCTCACGCTGCCTTCAGGCTCTCTGTAGTCAGTGGCAGCTGACTACACCGAGAATGCTGATAAATAGCATGAATATTACCTGTCAGGATTTATAGTGAACACTGAAGAAGTGTATTTAAGGATTACATAAAGTGAGCACTAAGGACTTTTAAAACTACTAGCAGTCACATTCACATACTATATTTTTCCTCTCTGCATGAGCTTGTCATCAGGATGAGAAGTATTTCCAAGAGTTTGAAAAACTGAATAGTTTTTGCCATATGAGAGCCTATGTCTGTGAAGTTACGCACAGAGCCTCAAAGAAATGTGCTGGCTGGCAGCTTGTATTTTTCAACCTGGTTAGCAGGTTGAAAAAAACCTTTTTCTTCTCTTCAAAGTCTGGTCTTTCAGCCATTGATAATGATTTTTATAAGGATGTCTAAGACATAAGCTATAGTCCAGTAAATTAGCAACATCATACACTTGACAAAAATGAAACCAAAAGGACATGAAGATGTTTTAAAAATTATAAAAAGCCCAAATAATGAAAACCATTGCGTTCAACACCCTGCCAAAGAGAGGTTGGAAATTCCTCACAAACCATATTCCCCATAGTGAGCGGTCACTAGTGATCTGCTTCCCCATCATTAGTGATCTGCTTCCCCAGGAGTGAGCGGTCACTAGTGATCTGCTTCCCCAGGAGTGAGCGGTCACTAGTGATCTGCTTCCCCAGGAGTGAGCGGTCACTAGTGATCTGCTTCCCCAGGAGTGAGCGGTCACTAGTGATCTGCTTCCCCAGGAGTGAGCGGTCACTAGTGATCTGCTTCCCCAGAAATGAGCGATCATTAGTGATCTGCTAACCCAGGAGTGAGCAGTCATTAAAGGATCTGGTTCAGGTCACTTGGATCGAGAGACCAGCCTAAACTGGAACCTTCCATTCTGATTCGATTGGATTGCTCAGTTAGAACCTAGATTCTATTTGATTCACAATGGGAAGTAATTTTTCTTTAAAAAGCAAGGAGAATGAAGACTATAAAATGCATGTGAAATTCAGTACATTAGTAGGAGATATCTGCTACTCCAAAACTTTATTCAATAATACGTATACACATATGTATATATCACAAATATGTATATGTACACACACCTATGCATATATACACATTTATTTTAACTGGTCCTCCGAAGAACTGGTGAGTCATCATTCTTTAAAAAATACTTGTGGCACCTGGCTATTGTGGCTTAGTGGTTGAGCATTGACCTATGAACCAAGAGGTCACAGTTCAAGTCCTAGTCAGGGCACATATCCGGGTTGTGAGCTCTATCCCCAGGAGAGGGTATGTAGGAGGCAGATGATCAATGATTCCCTCCCATCTATCTCTCTCTTCCTTTCTTTTCCTCTCTGAAATCAATAAAAATATATATATTAAATGTTTGTAATAATTTCTATCATTAAATTTGAACTTGTTTAATAATAATTCTTACAATCACCAACTCTACTATTTTTTGAGAATCAAGCACAATACCAAGCATTGTGGAAGAATCAGAAAGAAACAGTCTGACTGTCCAACAAACACAATCTAAATGTGCTACAGGGGGTGACAATAGATTTATTTTCTAACTTTTAATTTATATGTGTGTTAAGATAAATTTCACAAGGAAGTACATGACTAATTGCCAAATATATGGTTCAGACGTGTGGCAGTTAATTTAATGTGTAGACCAGACTGAGCGAAGGGATGCCCAGTTAGCTTGTAAAAACATTATTTCTGGGGGTGTATCCCAGGGTGTTTTTGGAAGAGATCAATTAGCATTTGATTCAGTAGAATGAGTTAAGAGATCTGCCATCACCAGGGTGGGTGGGCATAATCCAATTCGATGAGGGCACCAGTGGAGCAAAAAAAGACAAAGGGTGAAATCCGTCTCTCTTCCTAAACTGGCATATCCATGTTTTCCACCCTCACACATTAGAACTCCTGATTCTTGGGCCTTTGAACTCCAGGGTTTTACATCAACAGCCCTCTGGTTCTCAGGACTTGGAACTTAGACTGAATCTCACCCCCAGCTTTTCTTTTCTGGTCTCTTATCTTGCAAATTGCATACTGTGGGACTTCCCAGCCTCCATAATCTGGCGAGCCAGTTCTTACGGTAAAGCACCTCTTATATATGTCCTATTGGTTCTGTTTCTCTAGAGAACCCTGACTAATACAAGAGGTAAGTCTAGCAGCTGAATTAATAAATTACCTCAAAAAATCTGAACTAATTATTTAAACTACCTATTTCATTCCAGGCACTTCAAGAAACAGGACGAACAAGGTCCTAGCACACTTGAAACATTCTAATGAACACAGAGGCAAAGTGCAAACAAGCAGAGAGACAGCTAATGAGGTGAGTTCAGCAAATTTTCATTTCTTGTTCACTGCTATTATCCCAGAGCCCAGGGCAGAGCCAGTGCAGATTAGTGTGTGTCTCTCTCTCTCTCTCTCTCTCTCTCTCTCTCTCTCTCTCTCTCTCTCTCCCCCCTCTGTGTGTGTGTGCACATGCATGTGTGTTTGTACACACATATATATATAAAATGAATGACCCTCCTTATGAGTTACATCCTACTAATGTAATTTCTGTAAACATTGCCAATTCTCTCTTTAAGAGATTGAAAGGGGCAAAGCATTTTTAAAATCACAATGATAAATAATTTTTATAGGAAGAACTTGCACAAACAGAAAGGTAAGTTTCAGGTGAACTGTGGAGAAGTTATGAACAAATTTACATGAAAATTTTTTAAATCATGAGGAAGTACCAGCAATTGAAAGCCCAAAAGTATTTTGTAGGCAATGATTGATGCAGATACAATCTTGCAGTGTTTTTATGAGAACGGCTTTTTTTATGTTTCACATAGACGACACTATGCAGCACTCTTCTTGCTTTGTCTGACTTATTTCTCTTAGCATATTGTCCTCAAGGTCCATCCATGTTGTCACAAATGGTAAGATTTTATTCTTTCTATGGCTGAGTAATATATGCCATTGTATATATACACCACAACTTCTTTATCCATTCATCCCATTCAACACAGTCCCATGGATTGTTTATATCTCTCTGCTATCCTATATAATAAAAGCCTAATATACTAAGTGTCCAGTTGTCCGTTCAACCAATCAAAGCATAATCTAATCTAATAAAAGAGAAACATGCAAATTGACTGCACCTCCACTACGCCTCAAGCCATGCCTACCAGCCAATCAGAGTGACTATATGCAAAATAACCCAACCAAGATGGCGGCCGACAGCCACGGAGCTGGAACAAGCAGGAGGCTTGGTTGCCCCAGTGATGGAGGAAGCCAAGCTTCCTGCCTGCCCTGGCCGACTGTGGCCTCCACTCAAGGCAACAAAGTTTCAATTATAGAAGATAAATAAATCCCAGATACCTGCTTCCAGCCAGCCTCCACTGGGAGCTTGGGTGGCTGCGGGCTGTGGCCAGCCTGCAAACAGCCATCAGCCCCTCACCCAGGATGGCCACACCCTCATGGGTGAGGATCCCCTCTGGGGGGCTTGGCCAGCCTACAAACAGCCATCAGCCACTCACCCAGGCTGGCCAGGCACCCCAGCAGGAACCCCCACCCTGAAGGGAGTGTGGCCAGCCTGAAAATGGCCCTCAGCCCCTCACTCAGGCTGGCCGGGCACTCTAGCGGGACCCCCACCCTGATTCAGGACACCCTTCAGGGCAAACCAGCCGGCCAACACCCATGCACCAGGCCTCTATCCTATATAATAAAGGGGTAATATGCAAATTGACCCTAACAGCAGAATGACTGGGAATGACTGGTCACTATGACACACACTGACCACCAGGGGGCAGCGCTCAATGCAGAAGCTTCCCCCTGGTGGTCAGTGCGCTCCCAAAAGGGGAGCTCTGCTCAGCCACAAGCCAGGCTGACGGCTGCCAGTACAGTGGTGGTGGTGAGGGCCTCTCCCGCCTCCTCAGCAGCACTAAGGATGTCTGACTGCAGCTTAGGCCTGCTCCCTGCTGGCAAGTGGATCGCCCCCGAGAGCTCCCGGGCTGCCAGAGGGATGTCTGACTGCCAGCTTAGGCCCAATCCCTCAGGGAGCGGGCCTAAGCCAGCAGGTGGTCATCCTCTGAGGGGTCCCAGACTGTGAGAGGGCAAAGGCCGGGCTGAGGGACCACCCCCTGAGTGCAAAAATTTTTGTGCACCAGGCCTCTAGTCTATATATATAAAAAGCCAGCAACCAGAATGCCATAATGACCAGAAGAACCGATCGCTATAATGCCCACTGTGACCAGCAAACTAGCCCAATTGAGGGAGGGGTAGCTGGCCAACCCTGCCACAGACCTTCCCCTTGGCTGGCCTCACCCCCAATGGGCCCCCACCACCCCAATCAGGGGCAGGGCTGGCCGGCCAACCTCCTGCAGCCCCTCATCCCTGCCAGCTCTGCCCCCACTCGGCCACCCCACTCCAATCAGGGGCAGGGGCAGCCGGCCAACCACCCATGGCTTCTCCCCCAGGCTGCTGTCCCCCAGTCGGTCCCTCCCACCCTATTCAGGGGTGAAGCCAGCCGACCCACCACCCACAGCCCCTCCCCATGGCCTGCCCCACCCCCGATCAGCCCCCCACTACCCCAATCAGCCCGCGGCCCCTCCCCTCAGCCAACTCCACCCCCAATCAGCCCCTCCACACCAACCGGGGGTGGGGCTGGCTAGCCAACCTCCCACAGCCCCTCCTCTGGCCCTATCTAAGGGTGGGGCCAGCTGACCTACCACCCATATCCCCTCCCCATGGCCGACCCTGCCCCCAATCATCTATCCCACCCCAATTGAGGGCAAGGCCCACTGGCCAATTGCCCACGGCCCTCCCCCCAGCCGGCCCAGCCCTGATCAGGCCCTGATCAGGGTGGGCCAGCCAGCCAACCTCCCACCATCTCCTCCTCCTGACAGGCCCAGCCCTGATCCCCCAATTGGGGCTGGGATGGCTGGACCCCACCCATGCACAAATTTGTGCACTGGGCCTCTAGTATGCTAATGATATGCTACGACCACTCAACCACTCACTATGATGTGCACTGACCAGCAGGGGGCAGATGCTCTGACAGGTAGGTTAGCTTGCTGCTGGGGTCCAGCTGATCGGGACTGAGCTAGGCTGGACACACCCTGGAGCCCTCCCATGGTCCCTCCCCAGCTGGCCAACCTCCTGCATCCCTCCCTGGCCTGTGCCCTCTGGAAATCCAGGACCTCTCGGGGGATGTTGGAGAGCCGGTTTCGGCCCGATCCCACAGGCCAGGCTGAGGGACCCCACTGGTACACGAACTCGTGCACTGGGCTTCTAGTTATGAATAAAGCTGCAATAAACATGGGAGTGCAGATATTTCTTCAAACTCCTGTTTTTATTTTCTCTGCATATATATCCAGAAGTGGTATTGCTGGATCAAATAGCACTTTAATTTTTAATTTTTTGAGGAATCTCCATACTGCTTTCCATAGTAGCTGCACTAATTTACATTCCCACCAACAGTGCACCAGGGTTTTCTTTTCTCCACATCTTCTCCAATACGTATCTCTTGTCTTTTTGATGATGTCATCCCAGCAGGTGCCAGGGGACCAAGTACAGGTGGTTTGAGCTTTCAGAAATGTCTTCCAGGACAACAGTGCTTTCGTGCTTAACCCCTCTGTCAGGACTGATCCCTTCTCCTCTTATGATTCTTCTTTCTTATACTCTCCTCACTTGATTTTTAGGAAGAAAGATCCACTAACTAGCATTTTATAGAATGAGGAATAGGTCCTCTTTTCTATTCTCTGGAAAACTTCAAGATTGAAATTGTCTGGTAGTTAAAGTTTAATAGCCCTAGTATGTCAAACCATCTGGGCTTTTTGTTTGCTTTATATGTGAGGGAAGATTTCAACTAATGACTACAATTATATGGTTATAGGAATTGGCAAGCTATTTTTGTCTTAATTTTGTTAATTTATATTTTCAGAATGTATGCATTTTATTGAATCGTTTTCAAATTTACTTGGCATTATTTTCCACTGAATTCTCCTATTTTGTAGTGGTTTGGTTCCGTGTTCTTTCTAAATGTCTTTTTGTGTTTGTGGTTTCCTGGTTAATGAGAGCTGAGGGAAAGTGGGTGAGCACCAGTGGTGTCTACTCCAGTTATTCGCTCCTTCACAAACACTCTTCACTTGGCTGCTGGGGTAACTGGCTCTTCTGGTTCCCTTCCCACCTCAGTAGCATCTTCTTCTCAGTCTCCTTTGACGATTTGTCCTCATCTTTGCTATCTCAGTTCTAGGACCTCTTCTCTTTTCTAATTATACTCACTCTCTTGTTAATCTCATCCAGTCGCATGACCCCCAGTACCACTGAGTATTATTACTCCCAAAGTCATATCTCCAGCCCTAGACTCAATCAATGGCCTACTGATCATCTCATCTTAGAAATTTCAACTAAGTATGTCTAAAAGCAGGACATTTTCTTTTCCTCTCTCAAATTTGCTCCTCTTCCAATGTTTTCCATCTTGGTATCGCCATGTACCCAGTGGCTTGCACCAAAAATCTGGGCATCATTTTTACTTCTCTCTCACACATCTCACTTACAAACCATCAGCAAATCATGTGGGCTTTCCCTTCAAACTATATGCATACCTTGCCCTGGCCAGTGTTACTCAATGGTTAGAGAGTCCACCCAAGCACCAAAAAGTCTCAGTCAAGGGCACATACCTGAGTTGCAGATTTGATCCCTGGCCCCTACAAGTGTGTCGCAACCAGTCAATGTTTCTCTCTGACATCAATGTTTCTCTCTCTTTCCTCCTCCTCCCATTCTCCCTTCTACTCTCTCTAAAAATCAGTGGAAAAAATATCTTCAGATGAGTATTAATAACAACAACAAAAATTATATACAGCTTTCCCTGCCGGTAGCTCTTTTGCAAACATGGTGAACGTTCTTAAAACCCACCAAACTTTCTGTAAGAAGTGTGGCAAGCATCAGCCCCACCAAGTAACACAATACAAGAAGGGCAAGGATTCTCTGTGTGTGCAGGAAAGTGGCATTATGACAGGAAGCAGAGTGGCTATGGTGGGCAGACAAAGGTGATTTTCTGAAAAAAGGCTAAAACTACAAAGATTGAGCTGAGGCTTGAATGATCAGCTGCAGATCTCAGAGAGTGCTGGCTATTACTAGATGCAAGCATTTTGAACTGGGAGGAGATAAGAAGAGAAAGAGTCAAGTGATCCAGTTGTAAGCTTCATATTTTGTTTTATTATATGACTAGAGGCCCGGTGCATGAAATTCATGCGGGGGGGCAGGGGGTGTCCCTCAGCTTGACCTGCACCCTCTGCAATCCGGGAGCCTTCAGGGGGTGTCCTACTGATGGCTTAGGACCGCTCCCCGCAGTCTGGCCTCCCTCTGTAGGAGGCGACAGAGTTGATCAGAGGAAGTCGCTGCCCCCATCACCCCACTGCTGCTGCCACTGCTGGCTTCCGCAGCCACCAAGGTGTTTTCATCAACACGGATGCCAGTCCCTTCACCGCAAAAAAATGACAATGTTCTATAGGCATTTTCAAGATGTCTCTTCCATAGCATATGACAGTTCTTTCTTTCTTTCTTCCTTCTTTTCTTTCTTTCTTTCTTTCTTTCTTTCTTTCTTTCTTTCTTTCTTTCTTTCTTTCTTTCTTCCTCTCTTTTTTATCCTCACCTGAGAATATTTTTCCATTGATTTTTAGAGAGCATGGAAGAGAGAGGGAAAGACAAAGAGAAACATCAGTGTGAGAGGGACACTTTGATTGGTTGCCTCCTACATGAGCCCTGACCTGGGCCCCAGCCAGGGAGGAGCCTGCAACTTAGGTACATGCTCTTGATCAGAATCCGCAGGCCGAGGCTCTATCCACTGAGCCAAACTGGCTAGGGCAGGATATGACATTTCTTAGCCCCTCCAGCAGTGGACCTTCATTTTTTCCTCCAGGAGTGAGGTGGAAAAACCCTAGATTACCTTCTTGAATTCTCATTATGCAAGTTACCAATAACACTGCGAGTGGCGTACTGGGAGCTTAGTCCTTGAGTGGTCAGAAAAGGTGTTTCCTCTGTAGCTCACATGCAGAGGCAGGACTGCCGGCGCACCCTGGCAAGCATGCAGGCCTGCCCTGCTCCCCACTCTCTGCGGTCCCTGCTCCGCCCTGCTGCACACACAGCCTCCTCCTGAGCCAGTTGTGACTGTTATGGTGTCCTGGCTAATTTGCATATTACCTCTTCATATATATATAGACTAAAGGCCCGGTGCACAAAATTAGTGCACGGGGTGGTGTCCCTCAGCCCAGTCTGCACCCTCTCCAATCCGGAACCCCTAAGGGGTTGTCTGACTGCCTCTCACAATCCAGGACCACTGGCTCCTAACCGCTCACCTGCCTGCTTGCCTAATCACCCCTAACCCCTCTGCCTGCCTGTCTGGTTGCCCTAACTGCTCCCCTGCTGGCCTGATCACCCCTAACTGCCTCTGCCTCGCCCCACACCCAGGACCCAAGATTCTCTCCTCCAGCCAGTCACAGGCATCCAGAACCCTCCCTCTGGCTGGCCACAAGCACCCAGGACCCAGGCCGGCTTTGCCCAGGGGACCATGGGTGGGCGGCTTCGCCTGGGCCACAGCCACAGGCACTGGTGCCCGGGACCATGGGGCAAGCAGCTTGTCCCTCTCCCAGGCCTCAACTGCAGGCACTGGCACCAAGGACCATGGGGCAGGTGGCTTGTCCCTATCCCGGGCCATAGGCTCAGGCACAGCTGTTGGCACCCAGGACTGCAGGGCATGTGGCTTGTCCCTCTCCTGAGTCACAGCCGCAGCTGTTGGTGCCCGGAACTGTGGGACGTGCAGCCTGTTCCTCTCCCAGGCCACAGACACAGGTACAGCTGCTGGCTCCCGGGACTGCAGGGCAGGCGGCTTCTCCCTCTCCTGGGCTGCAGCCTAGCTGGTCCCCATTCCTCTCTCGTGAGCTCATTTGTGCCTAGCTGGTACCCATTCCTCTTTCCCCAGTGTTGAGTGTCTGAGCCATTTTGGCGTGACGGCGTGAGGGCATGATGACCATTTGCATATTAGCTCTTTATTATATAGGACAATAAAATCTTGATATGTTCACTGCAAAAAAAAATTATATACAGACCTTTTTTACTGTGTCCACACCCAGATCTTATCTCATCTGAGTTATGTCTTTTAAAAAATATATCATTTTATTGATTGTCTAGATTTAAGAAAGTGGTGGAGAAAATATGTTATGCAAATTCAACCTAAAAACATGCTGTACCTGTAGCTGTTACATTATGAATAGCACAAAAAAATGAGGAAACATTCTTCCAGCATTTGAAAACTATTATCTGAATCAGCAAAGAAGTTGCTTGTGTCATTGACAAATAAGTGTAAACTCTGACATATGGTTTGGTTGTTTCACTTTTATCTTACTCATTAATATAAACAAAAAGATCAACCAACACTCAGATTCACATTGGAATTCACACTGGAATCACAATATGGTTGTTAAACATTTATCAGCACACCATTGCACATGCCCACAATGTTAACATCAATTGCCTCTAAGAGGTATAAAATTATGATTTTTTATCTGCCTATGCCGCTGAATTTTCCCAGCTTTATATAATGAACATTATTATCTGTATAATTTGTAAATTATTTTATAAAAGGATTTGACCTGGCAAAAGGCAAAACAAAGTAAACTCATTGGTTCATGTCAAATTCATGAGCTTTAAATAATTAAGATTGCATTAAACCATGAGTTAACCCATCACTTTTTGGAAATAGTGGCTGAGGTCAAATCTGCATTCTATTAGAACAGCAATTTTCAATCAGTGTGCCACAAGAATTTTTAAAACATGCAATGCCTGACTATTTAGTCAAGGACACTGACCTCTCTTCCCTTAGATTGTCAAATTAAAAAAAAAAAAAAAGTCAACAGCCAACACAACAATAGCTTTCCAGTGTGAATGAATCAAAATTATACTTTTTTTTTGTCAAATCGGCAAAAAATACATTATTTTGGTGTGCTGCGGAATGTTAGTAATTAGCTTATGTGCTCCAAGAGATGAAATAGGTTGAAAATCGTGTATTGAAGAGGTAGAAATCCCCCAGAATCCTAGCATGAATAACAAAAGTAAATTACAGCATTCATACAACTTCAAGACAGCTTACAAAAAAGGGAGGGGTTTCAAAAAGAAAACAATTTATGTATTTCACAAACCCCTATTGCTCCAGCATAAAACAAAATTAAAAAAAAAAACAAGAACTTAATCAAATTCAATGAACATAAACACTTAGAAATTTAAAATCATTAGTTTTTCCCTCCAACTTTAGTGAGGTATACTTGACAATTAATATTATATATTAAAGCATACAACATGATGACTTGATATAGTACCTACAGATTTTGAAATAATTGCCATGACCAGGTTAATTAACACTTCCATCACCTCGCAGTTACCACTCACCTGGGTTATGTTTTAACTCATCCACTTGCTTCAACTCTTACTCCCCCAGAATCTATTCTCCACATTTACAAATAAGTCGGTCATCTATTCAACTGTTTCTTTGCCTTCTCTTTATGTTTAGCTGGAAATTCAAGCTTCTCACTGTGAGCTATAGAGCCATGTATAGATTGATTCTCTGTCACCTTTCTGATGTCACTTTTTTTTAATCTACCCTTGTCCATGGCTCCTCTTTGATTTTCTTTGACCACGAGCACTTTCCCATCACATGGATATTTCCTTACCTTACTTACTCTAGCACTTCATTCATGTTCTGCTCAAATTTGACCACCTCAGAGATGCATCCCCTAATTTAAAAATACCTGATGGTATTTTTCTTTGTATTTCATATCACTTCTAATGTTTAATTACATTTTTCTATTTATTGTTTTATTGTCTTCCTTATTAGAAGGTAAGGTCCATGAGAACATGGTCTGTCTCATTCAGAATACTCAATGAAAAGTGAGTAAGTGAATAAATGGATGGGTGCAGTATAACTTTAATTGCTATCTGCCCCACCTCCATAACGTGGTATATTAGTTAGAATTATATTCAGCCTGCAGATTACCACAAATTTAAGTTTATCTTTCTCACATCATAAGACATCTGGAGGTAGGCAGTTTCTGGCATTGGTCCAGTAACTCAACAGATTATCTATCTCTTCTAATCTTGTGATTTTCTTTCTCAGTCACATGGTAGCTGCTACAGGTGCAGCTGTCAAATCCACTTTTAAGTCAAAGTGAAAGGATGGACTACATGACTTTAGCTCCTTGTTATCAGGGAAACAGTACATTTTCTAGAACTCCCTCACTCACCATCTTAGCCGATTTCTACTTAATTCATATACAACAAAACTTGGTCACATGGTCACCCCTAGCTACAAAGGAAGTTGGGAAACGAGTGTTTGGCCTTTAAGCTTCTAAAGTGGAAGGTGTCAAGGGAGGAGGGGCTTGAGCATAACATTTATGTAGCCAAAGTGCCCATCTCATGTGGCACAAAGCATATAGACCCACCTCCATGGATTGAATTTGCTGTGACCAGCAATAACCAATACATGTATGTACTGACGTTTATTCCTTGCATGTACCAAGCATTATCCTCAGCACAATTTTATAATGTAATATTATAATGCTGAATGTGACCAAGTCCCCACAACTCCGGGAATTGACAGGAAACAAGTAAATAAACCATCACTGGTTCTAGTAAGTGTTATTATGGAAATATAAATAAGGTGCTTGTTCTTGTGTGGTTCACAGTTTAGCTGAGGCAACAGACAGTGAAAAAGATGATTCCAGGTCCGTGGGAGGAGGGCTTCTGCCACGCCCACAGGAGGACCTCGCAGGCGCACTTCTCAGAGAAGCTGGGTTGCAGGAGTGAGAGCTAAAGAGTATGGCTTTTTTTTCTGATATAATGACATTGTTCTAAAATTAATGACGGTGGAACATACCTGTGAATATTCTCAAAACCACTGGATTGTACACTTTAAATGGGTGAATTGGAAAGCCTTCAGACCATGACGCAGGTCTGACCCCTGTGAAAGAAAAGGGAAAAACAGGGAGGATTAGGTAGGAGGAGTCTCAGACTGCAGAAGCCAGGGCAATGGAGCATGCTCTCCTGTTGGTTATGATGCAGCAGTGACATCCTGGCTAGGGGAGGGGGGGTCATGGAGGGTGGGCTGGAGCAGGAAGGTTGTGGGGGGCGGGCTGGGGTGGGGGGAACAAGGCCAAGGGTCCACAGCAGCAATGTTCTCCTCCTTAGCTTTACCTAAGTGCCTTTGCATCAAGTCTTGTCCCAGGACCTGGCTGATGAGGGGAGAGACCCTGGACCCATGGCTTGTGAACTTCAGTGTGTGTAAAAACCACTGAGGTTTCTGTTAAAGCCCAAGCCCTATCCCAGGAGATTCTAATTCAATCGGTGTAGGAGAGGGGCCCCCAAATCTACATTTTTAATCAGCAGGTGGTCCATTCAGGTGGTCTGTGTAGGACAAACTGAGAAATATTTCCTAGAATAATTAAGATAAGTGATGCTGAAAGCAGTTAACCTACAAGCGGATATTTAGGAGTCAACATGTTCCCTGTCTGCTCACAAGGAAATTAAGATGTAGATAATCATGCGAATCTCAGCTGGGCTATTCCAGGGACCCTCACATCGCAATCCAGTGCTTCTGCTTAAAAATCCAAATCCTCCTTACTTGATTTTATAATTTTACAAAGTCTCGTTGGACTTCTTTTCCTGTATTTAACTGGTCTGATCTGGATTGGGAGTGCCTCTGATTCTTGGAAGCACTAAGTCATTGCTGCCATTTGATTCCTTTACATGAGAATTGTGGAGTACAGAGGCAAAGCACAGCTCTGAAGACAGGTTGCTAAGCAAAGTTTTGCTCTGCAAAGCAAAGGAAATCCAGAGCATTTAATTTCTTCCACTTGAGTTGCAGTCAACCACTATACTCATAAAAACTCCGCCTCCATCTGTGGAAGCAGATGGGAAAGAGACCTAAGGTTCTTTTTTTTTTTTCTTTTAAGGATGAGAAATAGAATTTCATAATAAAAGATGCTTAGCCAATATTAAATGCAACAAAATATCCTGAACGGTTGTTTCTGTGATTTCAAAGGCTGCAAACTGTCTCACAGCATCTTTTACTGGAAAATAATGATAATAAAAAATACCCTAAACCAGATGGGAGAAATACTACCTTAGAGTAATGGAATGAAAACTACTTGAACACTTTTAATCCTTCAGGGCTCTAATACTCACAGATCTTGGGAGAACACCAAGTAATTTCTGAAACATCTTTCTTGATCGCCCTCTCTTTCTTCCTAAAGAACAGTGTGCTTATAAGATTATTTTTGGTATGATATATTTGGTAGGACTCAACCTACCAAATACAATAAGGAAAATTAATATGCATAAGATATCTTGGGATTCTTCCCATGTCTCTCTTTATTAGAAGCCTTTCATTAGTCTTTTTCTTTGTGAGAACTGGCTAGCAGACAGACATCTTAAATTTAGTTCCAGTTCAATATGCACATATTAGTACTCAATCTCTACTCAATTAAGATTGCATTAAAAAGCATGGCTTCCTCATACTCTATTCTTATATGACTAAGTCCCCTGTTGCTGTAACCCTTTGGGAAACAGTAATGGTGAGCATCTACTGAACCTCGAGGCATTTGAAGTCTCACTATGACCCTCTTAATTCATCCCTGGCAATCTATACTGCAACACACAGGCAGTCCTGCTAAAGTGAGCAATAGGCCTTTAAAATCGGTGAGAGTGTCCAGGCAGAATAGGGCTGAGCTTCCCTACGGGCAAAAGAAGCAAAATTTCTCAACAGTGGTCAACTGCTGCCAAGGATATTTCAGGCTAATATGACTAGAGTTTCCTTGATTTATTGCTGCTTTAGCCATTAGTTTTCAAAATTGCCCTCTGGACTCTCTGGCCAGGATTGTAAACTAATTTGTCCTTTGTTCTACAACAAATTCCTTTGACCCTGAGAGATCTGAAGCACACACACACACACACACACACACACACACACACACACACAATCTAACATTCAAAAATGTTTGAGGCTTCGTTATGGATTGCATTGTGCCCTACCCTCATTTATGTGTTGAAGTCCTAATCCCCTTAGAATGCGACCGTATTTGGAGAGAGGGCCTTTAAAGAGGTAATTCTATATGACTGGTGTCCTTGTAAAAATGGGAGATTTAGAGACAGACACATGCACAGGGAGAGCGCCATGTGAAGATAAAGGCAGAGGTCAGAGTGATGCATCTACAAGCCAGGGAACACCAAAGATTGTCAGCCAACCACCAGAAGCTGGGGGTGGGGCATAAAACAGATTTCCCTCTCAGCCCTCAGGAAGAGCCAATCCTGATGATACCTGATTTCAGAGTTAGCCTTCAGAACAGTCTCCAGCTTGCCAACTGCATATCTTAGGACTTTTCAGTCTCCATGATTGCATGAATATATATTCAGGAGAACATAACTTTAAAGATGAGTTTTCCGAACTGACTAGTGGCCCGGTGCACAAAATTCATGCATGGAGGGGGGGCCCTCAGCGCAGCCTGCACCCTCTCCAATCAGGGCCCCCTTGGGGGATGTCTGACTGCCAGTTTAGGCCCAATCCCACAGAGATCAGACCTAAACTGTCAGTCAGACATCCCTCTGGGACCACTGGCTCCTAACCACTCACCTGCCTGCCTGTCTGATCACCCCTAACTGCCTCTGCCTGCCTGCCTGATTGCCCCTGTCCCCTCTCCCTGCCTTCCTGATCACCCCTAACCTCTCTGCCTGCCTACCTGATCACCCCTAACTGTCCTCCCCTGCTGGCCTGATCTCACTGCCAACTGCCTCTCCCTGCCTGATCACCCCCAACTGCCCTCCCCTGCTGGCCTGGTTGCCCCTAACAGCCCTCCCCTGCCAGCCTGATCTCACCCTCAACTGCCCTCCCCTGCTAGCCTGGTTGCCCTTAACTGCCTCTGCCTGCCTGATCGCCTCTAACTGCCCTCCCTTGCTGGCCTGATCTCACCCCCAACTGCCCTCCCGTGCTGCCCAATTTGGTTCTGATTGGTTGGTTCTATGCCAGTCAGCATCAAAAGCTCTGCCTCCTAGGCAGCCATTGGCTCTTCACAGTTCACCCAAATTTGGTTCTGATTGGTCAGTTTCTATGCCAGTCAGCATCTCCAGGCCTATCTCCAGGCCTGATCAGAGAGGCGGGGCTGATCAGCAGCCCCTGCAGAGGCCTAGAGAGGAAGAGAAAGAGGCGTGGCTGCTGGCGAAGCCCAGGGAGAAAGAGAGAGGCAACGGCTGATCAACAGCTGCCATGGGGGCTGCAGATCAGACCCTGCCTCTCTCTCCCGGCCTCTCTCTGGGCCTGATCCACAGCCCCCTTGGCAGTCATGGTCGCCATGGCAACCCAGCACTGACTGCAGGAATTACTTCTGGTGTTCAGTTGAGCCTTCGTTGGTCGTTATGGACCCTGGGTTTTTATATATTTAGGATTCTTACCACCAGCAGCTGTTAGACCAGAAATATACCTTCACCATTCTATTTTAGGAGTATTATCAACTCTCCAACTCTACATTTTAATTCAGTTTTCAGGAATATTGATTTCCTTTCCCTTCCACAAGATATCGCATTGATTCATTGAATTGATGGTGTTGTGCTAATTGGACCTTGTGAACAAGAAGGACCAACCACTCCAAAGTTATTGGTAAGACATTTGTATGTAAGAGAGTGTGAAACATATCTGACCAAAATTTAGGGATCTGTGACCTCAGTGAAATTTCTAGGGGTTGAGTGGTGAGGGAAATGTTGAGAAATTCCTTCTAAGGTGCAAGATAAGTAGTTGCATCTGACCCCTATTACCAAAAAGAGGCATAAGACCTAGTAAGCGTCATTGAATTTTGGAGGTAACATATTCCTCATATGAGTGTTCTACTTTGATCCATTTGGTAAGTGATCTGAAGAGCTGTTGGTTTTGAGCAGCGTCCATAATAAGAGAAGACTGCAACAGGTTCACATTGCCGTGCAAGCTGCCCTGCCTACGATCCAGTAGACCCAAGGGTGATTAAACTGTCAGAGGCAGATAGGGTGCTGTTTACAGCTTTGGCAGGCCCCTATGGGTGAATCACAGCACAGTCCCTTAGGATTTTGGAGCAGAGCCCTAAAATCCTCTGGGGATAACTACTCAGCTTTTGAGAAGCATTTCATGGCCTGCTACTAGGCCTTAAGGGAGACTGAAGGCTTAGTCTCAGCTGTCCAAGCTGCCATGCGACCTGAGCTATCCATGATGAATTGGGTGTTATCTGACCCACCAAGACATAAAGTTAGGATTGTACTCCATCATCCAGAAGAAGTGATACATACATGATCAGGCCTGAGCAAGTCCTGAAATCACAAGTAAGTTACCTGAAGAAGTGGCCCAAATGTTCACAGCCCCACTCCTGCGCTGCTGCCTTCTCTCTTCCACGCTGCATCAATGGCATCATGGGGCGTTCCCTATGATCAGTTGTCAGAGAAAAAGGAGACTTGTGTCTGGTTGTCAGATGACACCTCAAAAGTAGACCGCTGCAGCACGACCGCCCCTCCCTGTGGCATCCCTAAAGCACAGTGGTGAAGGGAAAGTCTCCCAGGGGGCAGAACTTCAAGCAGTACACCATGTAGTTTGCTTGCTTGGAAGGATGTACAATTAGATACAGAATCATGGGCTGTGACCAATGGCTTGGCTGGATGGTCAGGGAATTAGAAGGAATATAATTGGAAAATTGGTGACGAGAAGGTCGGGGGCAGGGGAAGTATGTGGATAGGGCCTTTCTGAGAGGGCAAAAAAATGTAAATACTGTATTTATGTCCCACTCACCAAAGCATGACCTCATAAGAGGAGGATTTTAATAATCAAGTGGATAAAATGCCCCCTTCTGTGGGTACTGGCCAAGTCATTCCTTTCCTAGCCACCCCTTATCATCACCCAATGGGCTATTAAACCAAGTGCCCATGGTGCAGAGATAGAGATTAGCTATGAGTTCAGCAACATGGACTTCCACTCACAAAGGTCTGCCTTTCTGTGGCCACTATTCAAGGCCAAATTAGCCAGCAACAAAGACCAACACTCGAGTCACCAATGTGGCACCATCCCCCGGTACGATTAGCCAGCTACCTGCTGGCAGGTTGATTACATTGGACTGCTGCCATCATGGAAACGGCAGTGTTTTGTTCTGTCTGGAATAGAAGCTACTCTGCATATGGATGTGCTTTCCTGGCACATGATGCTTCTATCAAAACTACAGTCTGTGAACTTACAAAATCCTGTGTCTACCATCATGGTATTCCATAAAACATTGTTTCTGATCAAGGAATTACGCAGCAAAAAAAAAGAAGAAGGTGTGGCAGGGGGCCTATCCATATGAAGTTCACTGGTATTACTACATTCTCCCCCATTCTGATCAGCTGGTTTGATAGAATGGTGCATTGGACTTTTGAAGATTTAACTACAGTGCCAGCTGGAGGCAATACCGTGCAGGATTGGCCAAGGCTCTCTGGAATGCTGCACATTCTCTGAATCAGTGTTCATCATGGGGTGCTTTTTCTATGATCAACATGATTTATGAGCCCAGGAATCAAAGGACGAAAATGGGACTTGCACCACTCACTCTTACCACCGTGACTCAGTAGCAAAATGCTTGCTTTCTGTTCCCATGACCTTTGTTCTGCTGGCCTAAAAGTCTTAACTCCAAAGTGAGGAATTCTTCCACTAGGAGATACAACAATAATCCAGTTAATGAATGAGCAGTGAAAACTGCTGCCCAACTACTTTGGACTCCTCATGCCTCTACAACAATGGGAAAAGAAGGATGTTGTGGTGCTGAGTAGGGTGATGATCCTGACCTCTGAGGGAAAAGCAGGCTGCTACACCACAAGGAGATAAGAAAGTATGTGTGGAATACAGGAGATTCCTTAGGGCTTCATTTAGTGAAACCCTTGCTCTGTAATGAAGATCAATGGAAAACTACAGTAACCCAATCCAAGCAGGACTACTATTGGCCCAGACCCTTCAGGAATGAAGGTTCTTCAGGTGAAGAACCATGATCAGCTGAGAGGCTTGCTTAGGGCAAAGGGAATGCAGAATGAATAGTGAAAGAGGTAGTCATAAATATCCACGGTGACCATGTGACCAGTTATAGAAATGAGAATTGTATTTGTCATAAACAATCCCCTTCATTTTGTTGTGAATATATACAGCAAATATATTTGTTTCCTTTTTTTCTCATAATCCCTTATCATGTTCATAAGATGTATTGACTTTATACCATGATATTTAAGTATGGTTCATTTTATATCAACGTATTTAAGTTATGGGATATTAAGGAGAAGAGTAAACATCACTCAAGGACTTTACCTTCTTTTCTGGGGAAGTTGTTATTTCTTTTTATTCTGCAGGCAGGATAGTTTTATTTATGTCAGGTGTGATTATGACTTTGCTATTGTCATTATTTGGGATTAAGTATGGTCTCAGCAGATAGGCATGCCTGCCTAGTTGACATGGGATGGACTCATGATGGTTAATTTCAACTTGACTGGATCATGGGGTCCCCAGATATTTGATTATACATTATTCTGGGTGTGTCTGTGAGGGTGTTTCTGGATGAGATTAATGTTTGAATTGGTGGACTGAGAAAAGCTCTCCCCAGTGTGAGTGGGCCTCACCCAATCCATTGCAGGCCTGAAAATAAAACAGGAGAGAAAACTAAGATGGCGGCATAGATAAACACCGGGAAATTTCTGCTTCCCACAACAATCGATAAATGCATCAAAAACACAAGGTGGACATCATCCAGAGCTACAGGAGGGCTGGCTGAGTGTAAATTCTACAACTAGAAGGAGAGAAAAGCACACTGCGAGCGGCAGGAGCTGCGGAGGTGGCGTGCAGAGGTACGGGGGCTCGCGCGCGCGCGGAAAGGGTCTGGCACCTGAGGACGCGGCTGTCTTTTTGAATCCGGAGGGAGACACAAGCTCCCGACGGCTCTGAAATCCGGTTCTGGGAAGTCTCTGGGGACCCAGGGCTCATACGGGGAAATACTGGACTGTCTGGCAGCGGGCGAGCTTGAGAGCAGCTTTCCCTCAGAGGTGCTTGCAGCCGTTGCCGGGACACTGGGACTCCCGACTCCTTAGGGCAGGGCTGAGGCTCCGCCATAGCTGCTTTCTCAGCCCTTTGATTCCTTGAGACCCCGCCCCGCCCAGGCTGAGGCAGAGGCTTTTGCATATGAATGCCCCGGCCATTTGCAACCTGTAATTACCTAACCGCAGCCGGGCCAGATAGACTCAGAGCTTCCAAGAGAAGGCCCAGGCCCCACAGCGGCTTGCATTGCTACACAGCTGAGCATCATCAGGGCAGCTGATTCTCGCTGCCAATTGCCCTGGAGGTCAATTCCTCCCAGTGATCCTACAACAACCAAGGCATAGCTACAACAAGACTGTGCACAAAGCCCACGAGGGGGTGCACCAAGAGTGTCCACCTCAGGTAACTGGGGAGGCTGAGCTACTGGGCCCTACAGGACACCTAGCACACAAAGCCACTCTATCAACACAGGGAAGCAACCAAAATGCGGAGACAAAGAAACAGGTCACAAATGGCAGAAATGGAGGAAAGCAAACGATTGGATATAGAGTTTAAGGCCACGGTTATAAGGTTTTTCAAGAATTTTATGGAAACCGCCGATAAATTTAATGAATCCCTCAATAAGTATAGGGAGACCATGGAGGACATGAAAAAGGACCAACTAGAAATTAAGCATACACTGACTGAAATAAAGAATAATTTACAGAGATCCAGCAGCAGAAAAGAGGATCCCAAGAATCAAGTCAAAGATTTGAAATACAAAGAAACAAAAAATACCCAACCGAAAAAGAAAAAAGAAAAGAGATTCCAAAAATATGAAGATAGTGTAAGGAACCTCTGGGACAACTTCAAGCGTACCAACATCAGAATTATAGGGGTACCAGAAGGAGAGAGAGGGCAAGATATTGAAAACCTTTTTGAAGAAATAATGACAGAAAACTTCCCCTACCTGGTGAAAGAAATGGACTTACAAGTCCAGGAAGCGCAGAGAACCCCAAACAAAAGGAATCCAAGGAGGACCACACCAAGACACATCATAATTAAAATGCCAAGAGCAAAAGATAAAGAGAGAATCTTAAAAGCAGCAAGAGAAAGACAGTCAGTTACCTACAAGGGAGTACCCATACGACTGTCAGCTGATTTCTCAACAGAAACCATGCAGGCCAGAAGAGACTGGCAAGAAATATTCAAAGTGATGAATAGCAAGAACCTGCAACCAAGATTACTTTATCCAGCAAAGCTATCATTCAGAATAGAAGGTCAGATAAAGAGCTTCACGGATAAGAAAAAGCTAAAGGAGTTCATCACCACCAAACCAGCATTATATGAAATGCTGAAAGGTATTCTTTAAGAAGAGGAAGAAGAAAAAGGAACTCTTACCATTTGCCACAGCATGGATGGAACTTGAGAGCGGATAAATACCACAGGATCTCACTCATTTGTGGAATATAATGAACAACATAAGCTGATGAACAAGGACTGATCCAGAGACGGAGAGGCATTGATTGGACTGTCGGGACTTGGAGGGAAGGTAGGGGAGGGTGGGGGTAAGGGGGAAAGATCAACCAAAGGACTTATATGCAAGCATATAGGCCTAACCAATGGACATGGACAACGGGGGGGTGAGGGCATGAGCGGGGGTGGGGGGTGTGGGGGGTAGAGGGTAACGTGGGGACAAGGACACATATGTAATATCTTAATCAATAAAAATATATTAAAAAAAAAAAAACAGGAGAATGAGAGAATTTCCTCTCTTCATTGAGCTGGGACATTACTCTTCCGCTTTTGGCTCAGACTGGAATTGATGCCATTGGCTATCCTGGTTCTCAGACCTTTGGACTCAGACTAGAACTGTACTATCAGCTCTCCTGGGTGTCCAGCTCTCCTCCGACTACAGATCTTGGGACTTCTCAGGCTCTGTAATCATATGAGCCAATTCTCTTATAACAAGTCTCTTGAGATTTATATCTCTATCTCCTATTGGTTCAGTTTCTCTGGAGAACTCAGATTAAAACAGTGACCTTCGAATCACTGCAGGGAGTAAGTCACCTACTCTGTTTCTGTATGACACCTAGGAAATGATTTTCAGGTTTTATTGTGTCTCAGTTTGTTTAATAAACTGATGAAACTGTGGGCCTACTCCTTAGAATAACAACCATAGATTTCCTGATGATTATTCATAGATAGTCCTAGGACTCATAGGCTCCAGATTAATGATCCTCAGGTTAGGGCTGAATCATACCCACTGCACCCTTGTCAGCTTTATTTGGGAAGACCATTCATTTGTTCTTGCATCAGCCAATAATGTTGTTGTCATGCCGGATATGTCATGTTTGCTTTGTGGAGGTCTAATCACATGCAAATATTTAGCTCCAATTAAGCTATTATTCCCATACATCTGGCTTATAATTAATTTCTGCATATGTTGCTGTATGGACATTACTCCAAATGTGGCATGATTATAGTGGAAGGGAAAGAACAGAGGTTAAGTACCTTTCTGGATTCTTGCCTCACCCTCCTTAGAAACAGCGCCACCCAGACTGATCATATGTCTCCCCCTTTGACATTGCTTCAGGGACACGTTGCAGATCGAAGCATTGCTTATTGGGTCCTGCTGTTAAACAGATTCTTTACCTATTTCTTCCTATAAATTTCAGGAGGTGACAATAAATAAGTACCACAGTATTTATCGTTTTGGAAATAATAACAATGAACTGCAGGTGTCAGATGTTTGGTTGCCAATGGCTGGAATGCACTAGAAACAAATAATTTCAAGTCGTTTCTAGAAAGCTCTCCACAGATGCTCATATTAGCCATGAAAAGGATATCCTACTAACTCAGTGATACCTAGGCTGAGATATTTGGTAAGGATAAATGTCTCTAAGGCTTTAATTCTGTGTTAGAGTACTTTATGCAGCTTCATAGAGCATTCGGTGGTCCTCTGGCTCTTTACGTGATTATAAACATGGCTTTAGGGTTACACGACTTTTCACACCAGCACAGCAAACTTAACTACTTCGAACGCCATGTTGAGAGCTAGTTTGTCAGAGTGCCATGAGTCAAGTGGGCCCTTCTTGAGATTAGGATTGAGTTTTGATTGAGAAAAATATAATATTGGATGTTTATGGGTGTTTTGGAGAAAGGAGGGAGAGTTGGGGTGAATAACAGGCAATCTGCTAAGAGATTGTAAAGGCAGAAAGAAATCTTACCCTTTTATATAACAAAGAAGATACAACTTGTTACACCCATTTTCAAGATAAGCAGTAACTAGCTCTCCAACAAGAGGACTTGTACCTCTTCTCTGATTCACCCGCTTACTGGGATGACTATCTGTGTTAGCTAATTGGCTCTATCAGGAGAAAAAACAAATTCCTTCTAGGACAGGAGGTATCGTTTCCCAACGTGGAGCAAGGCATCCACTAACGTTAGGTTCCTACGGTCCCACAGAACTGGGAGGTAAAGGTGCTATCTTCCTTGACAAGGTTAACATTTCACAATCTTACGAAGGAATGTTACGTGTGATCAAGCTAGATAAGATCGAGTGAATTTATTATAAGGATTTAAAAATAAGCTTTTATACCAATAGTGCACTTATGTAAAACTAAAACTTAATTTTCTCTTCTCTGCTAACATAAGTGTTTTTGGACTTTGATCTGCTTTTGATAATGGATTGTAAAACGTTGGTCTTTATCTTTTAAACTAATCTTCCTAGAAAACAAAGATATTGTATCATACCAACTGTGCTTCATGCTGTCTTCATGGGATCTTTGATTTGCTTAAAAGTTAGTCTTCTAACATTAAAAGAGCTAATTTTGCCCTAGCCGGTTTGGCTCAGTGGATAGAGTTGGCCTGCAGACTGAAGGGTCCCGGGTTTGATTCTGGTCCCAGCCTTAGTCGGGGGCATGCAAGAGGCAACCAATCAATGTGTCTCTCTCACATCAGTGTTTCTCTCTGTCTCTCCCTCTCCCTTCCACTCTCTCTAAAAATCAATGGAAAAAATATCCTCAGGTGAGGATTTTTAAAAAAGAGCTCAGTTTTACTAACAGCTTTTTAACTCTCAATATTTGCCTGTAAAGTCTTTGCACTGGATTAAGTGGATAACTAAGTATTGTTTGAGTGACTATGATCCTATTTGACCATGTATTTTAAAACCTTTTGATATTTTTTTCCAAACTTTCCATAATCAAATTCTGATATTGCTTCCTGATATTGTACATTTTACTACAAAGGAAAAGGTTAGTGTTTAGGAATGGGCAGGCAATGCAAAGGCTGCCGCCTCTCTAACATACTGATGTGTCAAGGAAGCCTTTGGGAAGGGCTGGCTCAACATTAATTCATGGTTGAGTTCTCTGAAGAGTGCTTATCTGAGAGGCTGGCATTCCATGGTGTTGAAGGAGACATCCAAATGCTCTAGAAAACAGATGTGTGGGAGGCAAAGATTTCATTCTGTTGTTCAAGTGTAGAAGGTCAACTTGTATTCTTACCCAACCCACTTCCCAGGGGTTTGCTATGGTTTGTCAAATTTCATCTTTTTGTCCTTTCTCCTAAAAGTGCTGTGAAAGAACATACATTTTTATTTTAATTAGTAAATTTAGCGTGATATTTGGAACTTTGGGACATCTTACTACACCCCTTTAAATTGAAGGAGATGTTTTAGGACAGGCTGAGGTACGGGTGTCTGGGCAGGCTAATAATTTAGAACTCCTTCAAATGTTTATTGAGTATTTATTAGAAGACAGATCTGAGGGAAGGGTGGAAAGGGGGAGGCCTGGAGGTGGCTCGGTCTCTGCTCTGAGCAGCTGCTCTGTGGCGTGTCCGTGCAGCTCTGGCCTCTGTCTGGTCCTGTATCGCACACTGAGAAGCCCTTGAATCGCCCAGCCACCATCCTGGAAGGGCCTTCCCCCTTGAGGTCTTTATCATTCACCCCCAACTCCCTCCTTTCTCTCTATTGTCAAACTATCTCTTCCAATTACAGATTCCTTCCCCTGAGAAGACTTTGGGTAAATGTAGTTTTCTTTATTTTTAACATATTTCTAGTGATTTTTAAAAGTATATCACAGATTAGATTAAGGTTTTAGGGGACTGGCCTGACCCTTAATCCAACTCAATTTGGGAACTAATTGTAAACAAACACCCTGCAATGTCAATTTATTTTTTAAAAAAATACTGGCCTGAGTCATAGCTCACCTTAACATTCTTGTAAAAGTGTGTGGGGGGGGGGGGGGGGGGCAATGGGGTGATAAGGACACGTATGTTATACCTTAATCAATAAAGAAAAAAATTAAAAATAAAAACAAAAAATCAATAGCAGGATAGCTCCTTGGCATTCCAGGTTGTGATTCTCAAAGGAAAAGGTAGATGCACCCCAAAGCAGATACACACACATACACACACACCTCACTCTTGGTTGGAGATGTGTTTAATGAAACATGTAACTAAGGGATATAGTAATTAAAAAGGGGAATGTCAAAGCAAGCTGTTGATTCTTCATCTAGAAATTGTATCATAGCTAATGTAAACCATGCCATATTTTTGTATAACAAGATGTAGGGTTTCCCTTTTTTTGCTTAACACTTCTACCAAGTCATGAGAACGTAGTAAAATAGGGGCCACTGTAATTATGCCTGTTTGGGTAGATTTGTGTGTTTAAGAAGGGAAGTAGATATGTTTTTCATTTTGGTTTTTCTTTCAGAATAGGCCTTCCCACTCACTCCCAAATAAGAGAGATGTGGGGCAGGGAGGAATATTCTTACCCAGAAGATTATGTTCTCTTTCATGTGCACGCTATTTCAATGGAAAAGATGCTTTGGGAAAGGACAATTGTTATTTATAAAGAAGGTTCTCTTTAGAGGCAAGATTTGTCTAACATTCTTAAATGTTATTTTTGCTTTAGAACATTTCTCTGAGTTTCTCAACAGTCTCTTTTTTTCTATTCTCCTATTAGAAAAGGATCATGGTCCTTTTGGTGACTTACTAAGGACTATCATTTCCAGAGAGGCCTATATTGCATTTGAAAAATCCCTTTGGATCTTTATGCAGTATAGATGAGTTTTCTTATTTTCTTCCGCTTTACTCTCCCAGCCACTCACTGCCTTCAAAGCACAGGACATCGCACTATGTCAGCCTGTGGAGGTCATGGCACCCCCATCTGTCAGGCCCACATGTTTCCTTTTTTCTAATTGTTTATGATTGGTCATATTAGCGAGGTTTTAATAAGTGATGGGAGTAACTTAGTATTAAAAGGTATGAGCTATGTCTCAGATGCTCTCCTCCAACAGCAACTAGAATGTACTAAGCTCTTCTAATTTGCTTGATTACTCTTTTAAGAACTTTGCATATGTTAATCCCTTTAAGCCGCATAGCACCCTTAGGATATGCTTTTATTTTCTCCTTCTCAAGCAGGAGAAGGAAGCTCAGAGAGTTGAGTAATTTGCATGAAATCTATTAAGGGGCAAAGGTGAAATTTGCACCAAGGCAGTCTAGCTGTGGAGCCTTGGTAGGTCACCATCGTGCTGTGCTGTGCTGTGCTGTTCCACTAGCCCAGCAAAACTTTAATTACTGACATAGAGTAATTAACTGTATAACTGACATAGAGTAATTGTGTAAGTTTTAAGAGGTACAATGTGTTGATCTGGTATATTTATATATTGCGATATGATTACCTAAGCTAACAACTGCATCATGTCACATAATTATATTTTGTGTATATGTGTGTGTGGTGAGAACATTTAAGATCTAGTTTCTTAATATGTAATACAGTGTTGTTGACTATAACCACAAGGCTATGCATAAGATCTCCAGAACTTATTCATCTTCCAACAGTGAGTATGCACTCTTCGACCGACATGTCCCTAATTACCCCACCCCGCAGCTCCTGGTAACTACCATTTTACTCTGTTTCTATAAGTTCAGATTTTTTATACTTTTTAAATAATCCTATGTAATAAAAGCCTAATATGCAAATCAACCAAACAGTGGAATGACAGGTGGAATGACTGGTCGCTATGATGCACACTGACCACCAGGGGGCAGACACTTAACACAGGAGCTTCCCCCAGCCTGCAGGCCCCAGGCCAGCCAAAGCGGGTGCCAGCGACGCCCTGCCCCCATCACCTCGCTGGTCACCCCGCAGAGGGAGGCGACTGGTGGTGGCAGCGGGGGGCAGGTGCCAGTGGGGGGCCTCCCCCGATTGCCCCACCGGTCACCCCAGAGATCGGCCCTGATCGCCGGCCAGGCCTAGGGACCCTACCCATGCACAAATTTTGTGCATCGGGCCTCTAGTCTTTTATATTTCACTTACAGTTGACATGCAGTATTATTTTAGTTTCATCTGTACAACTAATCTAATTCATTTCAGATTTAACATTTACATATCTTATGAAGTGATCACCCCATTAAATCTAATGCCCATCTGACACCATACATAGTTATTATAATATTATTGACTGTATTCCCTACCACTATTCTGTAACTACCAATTTGTACTTCTTAGTCCCTTGACCTTTTTCACTCATCCCCCCCCAACTTCCCCTCCCATCTGGCAACCATCAAAATGTTCTCTGAATCTATGAATCTGTTGTCAATTTCTAGTGTTACTCAGTTGTGTTCAGAAAAGGTATAATTTCTATCTTGTTAAATGTGCAAGACCTGTTTTGTGTCCTATAATATGATCTATCCTGGAGAATGTTCCCTGTGCACTTGAGAAGAACATACATTCTGCTGCTATGAAATGTTTTATACAAGTCTATTAAGGTCATGTGGTCTAAAGTGTTGTTTCCTTGTTGATTTTCTGCCTGGTTGATCTACTCATTGCTGACAGTGGGATATTGAGGTTCCTTACTATTATTGGGCCATGGTCTATTTTTTCCTTCACATCTTTTAGTATTTGCTTAATATATTTGGGTGCTCCAATGTTGGTTGTGTATATATTTACTGTTGCTATATCTTCTTGACTTATTGAACCATTTATCATTATATAATGGCCTTATCTCATTACTGCTTTTGATCTTGAAGTCTATTTTGTCTGAGTATGGCTGCTCCAGATGTCTTTTGGTTTCCACTTGCATAGTATATCTTCTTCCATCCTTTCCCTGTGAGCCCATGTGTGCCTTTAGAGTGGAAATGAATCACCTGTAGGCAGCATGTATAGTTGGGTCTTGTTTTTTTATTCATCCAGAAACTCTGTGCCTTTTTGTTGGTGAATTCAATCCATTTACATTTAGAGTAATCATTGATATGTAAGCACCTAATACTGACATTTTCCCATTTGCCGTCTTGTTGTTTTGTGTCTCCATTTGCTTATTTTTCCTCTGTTCCTTCCTATATTTTTTAATTTGTGGTTTTCCATAGTGGTAATTTCTGTTTCCCTCATTTTTAATGTTTTATAAATTTACTCTAGGTTTTTAATTTGTGTTACCATGAAGCTTACATAATAGATCTCATAAAAAAAACCATCTGTTTCATGCTGATAGCAGTTTGTCTTTGTTTGCTTACAAAAGCTCCACACTTTCACTTCTTCCCTTTATATTTTTGATGTCTTATGCTGTGAATTTGTTAACAAATTATATAAGCTATAGTTATTTTTAATACTTTTTCTTTAGCCTCTATACCAGCGGTTCTTAACCTGTGGGTCATGACCCTTTTGGCAGTCGAATGACCCTTTCACAGGGGTCACCTAAGACCATCCTGCATATCAGATATTTACATTACGATTCATAACAGTAGCAACATTACAGTTATGAAGTAGCAACAAAAATAATTTTATGTTTGGGTCACAACATGAGGAACTGTATTTAAAGGGCCAGAAGGTTGAGAACCACTTCTCTATACTGTAGTTAAATGGTTACCACATCATTCTAAAATGGGGGAGGGAATAAAAGGGTCCTCAAGTAGGGCACACCCCGAGGGCTGTGGGTGGGCCTCCTGCTGAAGTTCCAAAGCAGGCAGCAGAAAATGTTTCTTTGATGCCCTTTGATATTCTGTTGCCTCCTTCCCTTTCCTCTTCCATCCCCCAGTCAAGGAGGTCCCTCCTCAGAAATCTGGGAGCTGCTGGAGAGAAATAGTCCCTCCAATGGCAAGACATGCACTGGGGGCAGCTGGGCAGTCGCTCACCACTTTTGCTTTCCACCTCTTCTGTAGGAAAGGTCGGCTCTTTCCACCTCCTCTGCCAGAAAGATCACCCCAGATGCTAGCAAAGTCCAGCATCTTCCAGTGTTGTCCTGAGGAGGGGCCACTTTGGCAAGTTCCTTCCTCTCTTCTGCTTCCAAAGTCCTTTCCATCCCACTTTGATGGCATGCCAGAGTCTCCCATCAGGCAGTCTGGGCCTCCATAAATTCTCTTTGGCTCATGGATATCCACCCAGTTTTGCATTTTCCAGGTTCCCTTTTCCCCAGTCGTGTGGGGCGGGGGAGGGGGGGGGGAGGTGCGTGGCAGACTCACAGACTACCTTGGATCTGCAGCTCCCCCTGAGGTCCCGCCCATTCACTTTCAGCTGCACAGATGGTTAGGAAACTCCCAGATGTCCTGGTGTCATGTGAAGAGGCACTTGTTCAGTTATGGATGCCCCATTAGTTGTTGATCAAAGGGGAGAGGAAAAAGGAAGGACTCATGCTGCTACCAGGCTGACTTTATCCTACCTCATTTTTTGTTGTACATTTATTAAGGACCCCTTTCAGCATTTCTTGCAAGGTAAGTCTAGTGGTGATGGGCTTTCTCAGCTTTGTTTGTCTGGAAGGTTCTATTTTTCTTTTATATCTGAAGGATAACTTTGCCAGACAGGGTATTCGTGAAGCAGTTTTTATATTTCAGCTCTTGGATATGTCCCATCACTCTCTTTTGGCCCATAGAGTTTCTGCTAAGAAATTTGCCGATAGCCTAACGCGGGGTCTTTTGCAGGTCACACTTATTTTTTTCCCTGGTTTTCTTTAGTATTTTGTCTTTATCTTTGATGTTTGATAGTTTTATTATAATGTGTTTTTAAAAGGTCTTTGGCACTGAAATGATAGGGTGATCTATTAGAAACTTGAACACGGATGTCCAAGTCATTCCCCAGGCTTGGCAATATTCAGCCAGGATATATCCTATCTAATAAAAGAGTAATATGCACATTAACCATCACTCCATCACAAAGATGGTGGCACCCATAGCCACAAGATGGCAGTGCCCAGTCCCCTCAGCCCCACCACTGAAGTGTCCAGGCCTATTGGCCAGGCAGGTGACAGGGGACACGGGGGTTGGGGGGAGAGTGGCGAGGCTGCAGTGTCCGGGCCTGTCGACCCAGCCGGGGGCCGCGGGGGCGAGCAGCGAGGCACGATCCACTCACCCCGGCAGCCGATCCAGCCTCGCCGCTCTGCCACCGATGGAGTGTCCCAAGGCAGTGGGAGGGAGCAAGGCAGCGGAGAAGGGCCGGCTTCGCTTCCTTCTCTGCTTCGCTCTAGCTGTAAGAAACCCTATTCTTGCAGGAATAGGCCCGAGGAAGCCCTAATCTTGCAGGAATCTTCCTGCAACAGGCCTCTAGTATATGTATAAAACTCTAATAAACAAATAAACTGAATGGTGGAACAACCGAACAACTGAACAACTGGTCGCTATGATGTACGCTGACTACCAGGGGGCACACGCGGAACATGCAGGCATCGGCAGCAGGTGGCAGAGCACAGAACATGGTGGGCATCAGCTTCAGCAGGATGGTGGAGCAGGTGAGCAGGGGTGCCAGACCAAGGTGGGGTGCTGGGCACTGTCATTGGGGCCAGCCTGGTGGTTACAGAAAATTCTTTGCTCCCATGTGCCATGGTCCTGCCCAGCACTTGCACCTGCTGCCTGTGTCGGCCACACTCGCACCCACTGCCGGCCCCCAGCGCCAGCCCTGATCACTCGGTGCCATCAGCAGGTGGGAGCAATGGCTGCTGGCCTCAATCGCCCCTCAGGGCTTCTCCACCTCCCCTTGCTCCTGATAGGCGATCGGGGCCAGCAGCCACCTCTTGCACCTGCTGCCAGCGATGGCCCTGCTCGCACCCGAGGCAGGAGCCCAGCACTGGTTCCAATCACTTGGCACCATCAATGGGTGTGAGCAATGGCTTCCATCCCTGATCACCCCTGAGGGCTTCTCCACCTCCCCCTTATCCTGAGGGGTGACGAGGACAGCAGCCTCCGCTTGCACCCACTGCTGGCGCCAGCCCCATTCTCTCCACACCATCAGCGGGTGCTGTCAGCAGCAGCTTGGGAGCAGGGCTGCCAGTAGACAAGGGACCAGGGGCTGAGGCAGAAGGGGCCAGGCTGGGGCATGGAAGATGGGCCAAGACCCGTGCCTGTGCCCACCACAGCCTCATTACCCACAGTTGCTTTCAAGGTGCACAAATTCATGCACTGGGCCCCTAGTCCTATCTAATAAAAGAGAAACATGGTAATTAGCATACGACCGCTACCCTTCCCATTGGCTAATCAGGGCAATATGCAAATTAACTGCCAGCCAAGATGGCGGCTGGCAGCCAGGCAGCTGGAAGCGAACATGAGGCTTGCTTGCTTCAGTGACGGAGGACTCCAATGTTCCCGCCTGCCGCTGCAGGCCTCTGAGCTGCAACTCTAAGCAACTATGTTACAAATATAAAAGCTAAACAAAACCCCAGAAACCTGCTTTAGTCCGCCAGGCTTCAGCCAGCTGGATCACAACATTGTTTCAAATACAGAAGGTAAACAAAGGCCAGAAACCTGCTTTCAGCAGCGGAGGCCTAAGAGCTGGAGCCAAGCCTCAAAGCTAAAGCTGGCCCAGAATAAAAAAAAAAAAAAAAAAAAAGGAGCAGTTGGGAGCTTCAGTCACCCGCCAGCCTTAAAACAGCCCTCAGCCCCTCACCCAGACTGGCCAGGCACCCCAGTGGGGACCCCCACCCTGAAGGGTGTGTGACCAGCTGCAAACAGCCATCATCCCCTCATCCAGGCTGGCCAGGCACCCCAGTGGGGACCTCCACCCTGATCCAGGACACCCTTCAGGGCAAACCAGCCGGCCCCCACCCGTGCACCAGGCCTCTATATAGTAAAAGGGTAATATGCCTCCCAGCACCAGGATAAGTGTGACAGGGGGCAGCGCCCAAACCCCCTGATTGCCCTGTGGCTCTGTGTGTGACAGGGGGTGGGGCCACAACCTCCCTATCTGCCCTGCTCTGTTCGTGGCGGGAAGGCGCCCCAATCCCCTGATCAGCCCTGCTCTGTGCCTGATAGGGGGGAGCTCCCCAACCCCCTGATTGCCCTGCGACTCTGTGTGTGACAGGCTGTGGTGCCCCAACAGCCTGATCGGCCCTGCTCTGTGTGTGACAGGGTGCGGCGCCCCAACCACCCCCCCCCCTACGGGCCCTGCTCTGTGTGTGACGGGGTAGAGCCATAACCTCCCCATCGGCCCTGCCCTGAGTGTGACAGGGTGCGGCACCCCAACCCCCTGATCTGCCCTGCTCTGTGTGTGACAGGGGGCAGTGCCCCAACTCCCCTATTGGCCCTGCTCTGTGAGTGACAGGGGGGAGCTCCCCAACCCCCTGATGGGCCCTGCTCTGTGCGTGACAGGGGGAAGCTCCCCAACCCCCTGATCGACCCTGCTCTGTGCATGACAGGGTATGGAGCCCCAACCCCCCTGATTTGCCCTGCTCTGTGAGTGACAGGGGGCAGCGCCCCAACCCCGATTGGCCCTGCTCTGTGCATGACAGGGGGTGGCGCCGCAACCTGCCCATCGACCCTGCCTTGAGTGTGACAGCCCTACCCTGAGCATGACTGAGGGTGGCATGGCAACCTCCCAATCCTCCCTGCTCTGTGCATGACAGGGGCAGTGCCCCAACTCCCCAATCAGCCCTGCTCTGAGCCTGACCAGGGGCTGCACCAAGGGATTGGGCCTGCCCTCTGCCACCCGGGAGCAGGCCTAAGCCAGCAGGTCATTATCTCCTGAGGGGTCCCAGACTGCGAGAGGGCACAGGCCGGGCTGAGGGGCCCCCATCTTTCCCCTGAGTGCACAAATTTTTGTGCACCGGGCCTCTAGTCTATATATATAAAAGCCTAAGCAACTAAACAACTGAACAACCAAACAACCGATCGCTATGACACACACTGACCACCAGGGGGGAAGATGTTCAATGCAGGAGCTGCCCCCTGGTGGTCAGTGCGTTCTCACAGTGGGAGCGCCACTCAGCTGACCAATGGGCACCAGATTCAGGGCTCATGGCTGGCGAGTGCTGCTGCTGCTGCTGTTGTGGCACAAATCTCTCCCGATCGGGACTGATTGGGTGCGAGCCCATGGCAGGCACAGCAGGGCCGGGATGAGTGGAAGAATCAGGCAGGAGCGATGGGCTGCATTGGACTGCTGGTTTCAGCCCAATCCCCACAGGCCACGCCAAGAGACCCCACTGGTGCATGAACCCATGCCCCAGGCCTCTAGTCTTTAAATTTTCTGCCTCCTCTTCATCTTTTTCTTGAATCCTGATCATTCCAATGTTGGTTTTTTAGATTGAATCTCATAGGTCATACAGGCTTTCAGGGCTCATTATTATTTACTCTTTGTTCTTTTCTAGCTATGTTATTTCAAAATTGTTTTTCTCTACATCACTTATTCTCTCTTCCAACTGCTCTACTCTACTACAGAGGCTCTCTGGCATTCTCCATCTCATTCATTAAATTCTAACACTAACCCTAATCAAAACTGTAACCCTAAACCCTATCCCTTTCCC
>NW_023416335.1:26348834-26353393 GCF_014108235.1 Myotis myotis
GATAGGGTTAGTGTTAGGGTTAGGGATAGGGATAGAGATAGGGTTAGGGTTAGGGTTAGGGTTAGGGTTAGGGTTAGGGTTAGGGTTATGGTTAGGGGTTAGAGTTAGAGATCGGGTTAGGGTTAGGGTTAGGGTTAGGGTTAGGGTTAGGGTTAGGGTTAGGGTTAGGGTTTGGATTAGGCTGGGACCTGCATTAGGGTTAGTTTTAGGGTTAGGGTTAGGGTTAGGGTTAGGGTTTGGGATAGGGATAGGGATAGGGTTAGGGTTAGGGTTAGGGTTAGGGATAGGGTTATGTCTAAGATAGGATATGTTTAGGGTTAGGGTTGGGGTTAGGGTTAGGGTTAGGGTTAGGGTTAGGGTTAGGGTTAGGGTTAGGGTTAGGGATAGGGCTAGGGTTAGGGATTGGGTTAGGGATAGGGATAGGGTTAGGGTTAGCTTTAGGGATAGGGATAGTGTTAGGGTTAGGGTTAGGGTTAGGGTTAGGGATAGGGATAGGGAATAGAGTTAGGTTTAGGGTTAGGGATAGGGTTAGGGATAGGTTAGGTTTAGGGATAGGGATAGGGATAGGGTTAGGGTTAGTGTTAGGGTTAGGGTTAGGGTTAGGGTTAGGGTTAGGGTTAGGGATAGGGATAGGCATAGGGTTAGGGTTAGGGTTAAGGTTAGGGATAGGGTTCTGTCTATGGCTAGTATATGTTTAGGGTTAGGGTTGGGGTAGGGTTAGGGTTAGGGTTAGGGTTAGGGTTAGGGTTAGGTTAGGGATAGGGTAGGGATAGGGTTAGGGTTAGGGTTAGGGATAGGGTTAGGGTTAGGGTTAGGGTTAGGGTTAGGGATAGGGATAGGGTTAGGGATTGGGTTAGGGATAGGGATAGGGTTAGGGTTAGGGTTAGGGATAGGGATAGTGTTAGGGTTAGGGTTAGGGTTAGGGTTAGGGTTAGGGTTTGGATTAGGCTGGGACCTGCATTAGGGTTAGTTTTAGGGTTAGGGTTAGGGTTAGGGTTAGGGTTTGGGATAGGGATAGGGTAATGGTTAGCGTTAGGGATAGGGATAGGGTTAGGGTTAGTGTTAGGGTTAGTGTTAGGGTTAGGGTTATGGATAGGGATAGGGTTAGGGATAGGGTTAGGTTTAGGGTTAGGGATAGGAATAGGGTTCAGGTTAGGGTTAGGGTTAGAGTTAGGGATAGGGATAAGTTTAGGGTTAGGGTTAGCGTTAGGGATAGGGATAGGGTTAGGTTTAGGGTTAGGGTTAGGGATAGGGTTAGGGTTTGGGTTAGGGTTAGTGATAGGGATAGGGTTAGGGTTAGGGTTAGGGTTAGGGTTAGGGTTAGGGATAGGGATAGGGATAGGGATCGGGTTAGGGTTAGGGTTAGGGATAGGGATAGGGATAGGTTTAGGGTTAGGGTTAGGGTTAGGGTTAGGGTTAGGGATAGGGATTGGGTTAGGGTTAGGGTTAGGGTAGGGATAGGGATAGGTATAGGGTAAGGGTTAGGGTTAGGGATAGGGATAGGGTTAGGTTTAGGGTTAGGGTTAGGGATAGGGATAGGGTTAGGGTTAGGGTTAGGGATAGGGATAGGGATAGGGATAGGGTTAGCGTTAGGTTTTGGGTTAGGGTTCGGGTTATGGATAGGGTTAAGGTTAGGGTTAGGGATAAGGTTAGGGTTTGGGTTAGGGTTAGGGTTAGGGTTAGGGTTAGGGTTAGCCTTAGGGATAGGGATAGGGTTAGGGTAAGGGTTAGGGTTAGGGATAGGGATAGGGTTAGGGTTAGGGTTAGGGATAGGGATAGGGTTAGGTTTAGGGTTAGGGTTAGGGATAGGGATCTGGATAGGTTTAGGGTTAGGGTTAGGGATAGGGATAGGGTAGGGTTAGCGTTAGGTTTTGGTTATGGTTAGGGTTATGGATAGGGATAGGGTTAGTGTTAGGGTTAGGGTTAGGGATAGAGATAGGGTTAGGGCTAGGGTTAGGGTTAGGGTTAGGGTTAGGGTTAGGGTTAGGGTTAAGGTTAGGGTTAGGGATAGAGATAGGGTTAGGTTAGGGTTAGGGTTTAGGGTTAGGGTTAGGGATAGGGTTAGGGTTTGGGTTAGGGTTAGTGATAGGGATAGGGTTAGGGTTAGGGTTAGGGTTAGGGTTAGGATAGGGATACTGATCGGTTCGGGTTAGGGTTAGGGATAGGGATAGGGATAGGTTTAGTGTTAGGGTTAGGGTTAGGGTTAGGGTTAGGGTTGTGGTTAGGGATGGGGATAGGCTTAGGGTTAGGGTTAGGTTTAGGGATAGGGATACGGATAGGGTTAGGGTTAGTGTTAGGGATAGGGATACGGTTAGGTTAGGGTTAGGGTTAGGGATAGGGTTAGGGTTAGTTTGAGGGTTAGGGTTAGGGTTAGGTTTACGGTTAAGGATAAGGTTAGGGTTAGGGTTAGGGTTAGGGTTAGGGTTAGGGTTAGCGTTAGGGATAGGGATAGGGTTAGGGTTAGGGTTAGGGTTAGGGATAGGGATAGGGTTAGGGTTAGGGTTAGGGATAGGGATAGGGTTAGGTTTAGGGTTAGGGTTAGGATAGGGATATGGATAGGGTTAGGGTTAGGGTTAGGGATAGGGAGAGGGATAAGGGTTTAGCGTTAGGTTTTGGGTTAGGGTTAGGGTTAGGGTTAGTGTTAGGGTTAGGGATAGGGATAGAGATAGGGTTAGGGTTAGGGTTAGGGTTAGGTTTAGGGTTATGGTTTGAGTTATGGTTAGGGTTAGGGATAGGTTTAGGTTTAACGTTAGGGTTAGGCTTAGAGTTAGGGATAGGTTTAGGTTTAGGGTTAGGGTTAGGGTTAGGTTTACGGTTAAGGATATGGTTAGGGTTTGGGTAAGGGTTAGGGTTAGGGTTAGCGTTAGGGATAGGGATAGGGTTCGGGTTAGGGTTAGTGTTAGGGTTCGGGTTAGGGATAGGGTTAGGGTTAGTGTTAGGGTTAGTGATAGGGATAGGGTTAGGGTTAGGGTTAGGGTTAGGGTTAGGGTTAGGGTTAGGGTTAGGGTAGGGATAGGGAATCGGGTTGGGTTAGGGTTAGGGATAGGGATAGGGATAGGTTTAGGGTTAGGGTTAGGGTTAGGGTTAGGGTTAGGGTTGTGGTTAGGTATGGGGATAGGGTTAGGGTTAGGGTTAGGGTTAGGGATAAGGATAGGGTTAGGGTTAGGGTTAGTGATAGGGATACGGTTAGGTTTAGGGTTAGGGTTAGGGATAGGGTTAGGGTTAGGTTGAGGGTTAGGGTTAGCGTTAGGGATAGGGATAGGGTTAGGGTTAGGGTTACGGTTAGGGTTAGGTTTGGGTTAGGGATAGGGTTAGGGTTAGGGTTAGGGTTAGGGATAGGGATAGGGTTAGGGTTCCGGGTTAGGGTTAGGGATAGGGATAGGTTAGGGTTAGGGTTAGGGATAGGGATAGGTTAGGTTTAGGGTTAGGGTTAGGGATATGGATAGGGTTAGGGTTAGGGTTAGGGATAGGGATAGGGATAGGGATAGGGTTAGCGTTAGGTTTTGGGTTACGGTTAGGGTTATGGATAGGGTTAAGGTTAGGGTTAGGGATAAGGTTAGGGTTTGGGTTAGGGTTAGGGTTAGGGATAGGATTATGGTTAGGGTAAGGGTTAGGGTTAGAGTTAGCGTTAGGGATAGGGTTAGGTTAGGGTTAGGGTTAGGGTTAGGTTACGGTTAAGGATACGGTTAGGGTTAGGGTTAGGGTTAGGGTTAGGGTTAGGGTTAGGGTTAGGGTTAGGGTTAGGGATAGGGTTAGGGTTAGGGTTAGGGATAGGGATAGGGTTAGGTTTAGGGTTAGGGTTAGGGATAGGGATAGGGATAGGGTTAGGGTTAGGGTTAGAGTGAGGGTTACGGTTAGGGATAGGGATAGGGATAGGGTTAGGGTTAGGTTTAGGGTTATGGTTAGGGTTAGGGATAGGGATAGGTTTAGGGTTAGGGTTAGGGTTAGGTTAGGGTAGGGATAGGGATAGCGTTAGGGTTAGGGTTAGGGATAGGGATAGGTTTAGGGTTAGGGTTAGGTATAGGAATAGGTATAGGGTTAGGGTTAGGTTTTGGGTTAGGGTTAGGGTTAGGGATAGGGTTAGGGTTAGGGTTAGGGATAAGGTTAGGGTTTGGGTTATGGTTAGGGTTAGGGATAGGTTTAGGTTTAGGGTTAGGGTTAGGGTTAGGGTTAGAGTTAGGGATAGGGTTAGGTTTAGGGTTAGGGTTAGGTTTACGGTTAGGGATAGGGTTAGGGTTAGGGTTAGGGTTAGGGTTAGGGTTAGGGTTAGCTTTAGGGATAGGGATAGGGTTAGGTTTAGTGTTAGGGTTAGGGTTAGGGTTAGGGTTAGGGATAGGGTTAATGTTAGGGTTAGGGTTAGTGATAGGGATAGGGTTAGGGTTAGGGTTAGGGTTAGGGTTGGGTTAGGGTTAGGCATAGGGATAGGGTTAGGGTTAGGGATAGGGATAGGGATAGGGTTAGGGTTAGGGTTAGGGTTAGGTTTAGGGATAGGGATAGGGATAGGGTTAGGGTTAGGGTTAGGGTTAGGGATAGTGATAGGGTTAGGGTTAGGGTTAGGG